>NW_008246103.1:91960-114120 GCF_000281045.1 Saprolegnia diclina VS20 | reverse complement strand
CGTCATTTCCTATCACTTTCCTTCAACATACCATCACAAAACACAGCATTATGCACTCTTACCACACTCCAGACAAGCATACTGAACATTTTTCACGTTTTACTACGCTCCTGCTATTTCTCCCGAATATTTCTTCTTTTCAATTTCATACATCCAAGTGTCATGATTCATGACAACTTGGATGCGGTCCCTTTTACCTTTGTTTTGCTTTCATGTATGCGAATTTTTGCACAAAGAATCAAACTCACGCGATGAGCGCGGGTAGGTCGCATTGGGCGTTGAAAAGGTAGCCCTAGAGAGTTGTTGGAGAATTAGAACTCGCCTGCAGAGGTGACGTCGGCAGGCATAATAGAAGTTGTCATCGACGCACTGTCGTCTGATTGATAGCTTCTGGTGTGCCGGCGACGGGCCTTGGCAGGTGTGATCTGGGTAAACGTGTGATCTGGGTAAACGTGTGATCTGGGTAAACGGTTGTTTTATATCGTGCCGCCGAATCTGCCGCAGCGGCTTTGACTTTGAGCTTCGCCAGGGGTCACAAGTGAAGGCCCGAATTTCCTTGCGAGCCAGGCCAAGGACGCACCCGAGGTACAGTATGTTCGGCCCTCTGCTCGTGCTCGTCTGCTTGTAAATGCAATACTGTACAAGCGGGTTGGACGCCCCGCTTTCAGGCCACTCCCAACGGAGCCTCGCTTTTATGAAGAAAAGCACTTTGTGGTCGTCGAGGGCTGCCTTGACACTGCTCGATATTTTTCCATTCACGTGGAAAAATTTACTCTCCAAGATCCTCAACGCTGCCTTGTGCACAATGTCGCGAGGCGACTATTAAGCATGCAATAGAGGGACACCTGGAGGGACACGCACCTGTCGTCAGTTAATTTATGAACAAAAAAGGGCCGCGAACGAGAAGATGCGGATATCTTATTGCAAAACGCTTCCAAGCCGCCGAGACCTTCCATGCCAAGCACGAGTCGTAGCATGGCTCGCTGTTGGGCAAATTGTGCTTAACAAACTAGCAGCTGGGCTAGTGAAGCACTCGGCAGAGAGAAAGAGGAAGAAGAGGAAGAACCAGAACCGCACACCCGATGAGGAGTGTGTCCGAGAGGCAGGAAGTGGAAGTGAGGCCACGAAGGCTGCTCACGACCTGCTCCGGAATATATTGATATTACGGAGACTGGTATAGTGAGGTCGAGTGGTAAAAACCTTCCAGTGAAGAAAGGAAAAAGAACCATCCTCGTGAGTGGAAACCGCCACGAGGGCTGGTGAAAACCACTCGGATCTACCGGTGAAGGGATCCAACGGCCAAAAACCAACGAAGAGTCGAGGTCTTCGAGTTGGCGAACGAACGTGTGGAGTTGCGTTCTTCACAGCCTCCCCAAGTGCACACGTGGTGACAACTCGGAATGAGACTCTGTGGTGGTAGACCTTGGAGTCCTACCAGCGTGCCACGTATGCCAACTTGGCAGAAAACGTGGGACCCCCAGCCTCCCGGAGGACAAGCGTCGGGGCACAGACGTCAAAAGACAGACAAACATGCAGACAGACATACATAGATGCTGGCATGTGATACAGATCATGGCCGGGACCATGACTGCAACAGCACCGTGCACCAATGCAACGGGCTAGTATCGACCAGTGGTCGAGGGCGGAGTCGCGGGGACATCGACGCCAAGCTTGGCTCGCAAAACCCGGAACTGGTCCTTGGGCAGCGCCTTTGTAAAAATGTCAGCAATTTGCGACTTGGTCGAGCAGTACACCACATCGAATGTGTGTGCTTCGACGAGCTCCTTCACGAAGAAGTACTTGACGTCAATATGCTTCGTGCGGCCATGGAACTCGGGGTTCTTGGCAATTTTGATCGTACTGAGGTTGTCCTCATGGATCTTGATGGGCGCCGTGAGGTCGTACCCTAAATCGCGTAGCAGGTGCTTGAGATACAAGCCCTCTTGGAGACAGCTCGCGAGAGCTGTGTACTCCGCTTCGGTCGTCGACAGTGCGACTGTCGGCTGCTTCTTAGCAAGCCACGAGATGGGGCTGCCGTAGAAGCGCGTGATGTATCCGCTTATGCAGCGACGAGTGTCAGTACACTTGGCGTAGTCGGCATCGACGTAGGCCTCAAGTGGCTGCTCGTAGGTCGAGTTCTGACCCCCAAGGGTGATACCCATGGTCATCGTGCCGCGAATGTACGCAAGCACGGACTTTACAGCCTTGTAGTGGCCCATCGCAGTCTTGTTGAGATACTGGCTCAGCTGTTGTACAGCATGAGCAAGATCCGGGCGCGTCCCCAGTACAAGGTACATGAGGGAGCCCACCGCCGAGCGGTATGGGAATCGCTTCTCCATGTCGGCCAACTTGGTTGGGTCCGAGTTCTTCTCCACGGAGGACAGATCCAGACCGGGAGGTAGCGGCGTCGGTGACGCGCTGCCCTGAAGGCAATTGTACTTGTGCAGCAGCTCCTTCATGTACTTCTCCTGGTGGATGAAGACAGTGCGCTTAGTCCGATCGCGGACGATCTGCCAGCCCAGAATGTAGGCGACATCACCGAGGTCGCTCATGGCAAACCGTTGGTGCAGAGCTTGACGAATGTCATTCGCAATAGCCTTTGTAGGCGCGAAGATCAGAAGATCGTCCACGTAGAGACTGATGTAGACCATTCGGCCATCGATCTTCTTGGTGAAGACGCAGCGGTCTTTGCGCGTACGGACAAAACCGATCGAAGTCATGAACTCGACGAATGTCTCGTACCAGATTCTCGGACTCTGTTTGAGTCCGTAGAGTGCGCGCATGAGGTCACACACGAGTGTTGGATCCTCTGCAAACCCAGTGGGTTGCTTGACGTACGTCGGGGATTCCCGGTTCATCATGCCATTGAGAAAGGCAGTTTGGACATCCATCTGGATGATCTCGTAGTCCTCGATAGCCGCTATCGAGAAGAGCAGGCGTAGGACCTCCATCCGTACGACGGGACTGAAGATTTCGTCGTAGTCGACGCCCGCACGTTGGCGGAAACCTTGGACGACGAGACGCGCTTTGTAGCGGTCGATCGAGCCGTCAGCTTTGAGCTTTCGGGTAAAAACCCATCGAGTAGGTAAAACTCGCATGTGGGGTGATCTTTTGATCAGCTGCCACGTTCGGTTGCGCATCAACGCCGCATATTCGGCGTGTGCTGCCGCGAGCCAGTGGTCTCGCTCGCTACTACGCATAGCTTCTTCCCAAGTGTTGGGTGCAGCATCAAATTCGAGTCGGTCATTAACCATAGCTGCCAGAGCATGAGCTCCGGGGCAATCCTCGAAGAGCACGGGCTCATCAATGGGACCAACTACCATCGCCATCGGGATGGTCGTGATGGGTGGATTTACTGGCGCATGTGCGGCAAGTGCCGTGTGCATGGCTCCGTTGGCCGCATGCAAATTTCGCTGTCGAACGAGCGCATGTTGCTGCTCGAGGATCGGCTCGTCATCATGATATTGAAGGACGGTCGTAGCATCGGCGAAGGTCACCGAGCGCATCCTTGGCGCATCAAACACGGATCCTGCTTCCGCGGACGCAGCCTCCCGCCTTTGCCAAAGCAATGTGGCCTCCCGAGGGAGTAGCGGGGGCGGTTCAAACGATGTCAACGCGAAGTTGAACGTAGAAAAATCCGTAACCTCGTCAAGAGACGTGTAGAGCCGGGTCATGTCAGCCTCGGGGGCATTGACAGACGGTGGATTGGTCGAGGTAATCTCCTGCGTCTCCAGTGATGATGTCACTGGGATTGAAAGACCGGAGTCTCGCAGGGCTCGAGCAGGGTCCACTGGTGGTGAGCTGCCACCATGAGGCGGATGCATCACTATCGGGATGACCGATGTGTCTCGCGACGAATCGACGCTCGCATGGGCACCGGACTGGGTCCAAGAGTCTCGCGGTGGCGCATTTGAGCCGTGATGCTCGGCAATCAACGGTGTAGTCACGGGCAGTCGCGCGTGCGTCGGTGGCTCCCCGGCCGGAGCCAGTTGGATGCTCTCCCTAGCATCTTCGCGTTGCTGCGCAGGTGGTCTATCTGCCGCATGAACGGGTGCAAGTCTACCGAAGACTGCAGGTGGACTGGACCATGTTGGTCTCGCGGTCGCAGGTCGGGATTGCCCCGCCACTGGTTGCCAGTCAGCATATCGATGTGTGTCATCGGCGATGTTAGCACCCGGCGACGATGTCGCTGCGGGCTGTGGGCTGCTCGAGGGACCCAATGAAGGGTTTGGAGCGCCGCTCGCACCTGCCAACGTCGATGTGATCGACGTGGTCGCGGGCTCATTACCGCTAGACTGAACCGGCGGGCCATTCGGGTGGCCAGTGCGCGCCGGTTTGCGTTGGCGGGCCAACGCAGCGTCTTCAATGGACGCTATCGGAGGAAATTCCTCTTCGCGGAATCGGACATCGCGACTAAAGACAACACGATGTGTCGAAGGGTTCATGAGTTGGAATCCCTTGTGGTCCTTTGGTACACCGATGTACACGCACCGGAGTGCGCGCGGCTCCAATTTATCAGCTCTCGCAGCTGCCTGGACGTGAACCCAAGCAGTGCAGCCAAACACCCGAAGGTGGGCGAGCGAGGCATGGTGCTTGTGCACCATGAAGAATGGTGTGCGACCATCATTCGCCTCCGTGGGCGTGATATTCAAGAGATGTGTCGCATGTGAAAGTGCGGCGCCCCACATAAATTTGGGTAGCGCGGCATCGATCAGCAAAGCTCGTACTCGGCAGAGGAGAGTCCCCATCATGCGCTCAGCCATGCCATTTTGCTGTGGCGAGTAGGCGTTGGAGTAGACCATACGCGTGTTGTACTTGGCGAAAATATCGCGTCCAAGTTTCTCGTACTCACGGGCATTGTCGCCTTGGAGCATTTGAATGTCGTGGTACTCTGTGTACGTCAACGACTCCGGGTCCTTGCGGAACACCGCGCGTGCATCTGCACGGAAAGTCTCGTAGACTTTGTAGATCTCCGAGCGACTCTCAAGGAGGTACGTCCACAAGTAGTGGGTTGCTTCATCGATGAAGACCACAAAATACGTGGCACCCGACGGTGTCGGGATTTTCACTGGACCCCACATGTCAGTATGGACACGGGCCAACGGCGTAGTAGCCGGCGGAGTCATGGACTCCTTCGGGAAAGGCAGTCTTTTGGACTTTGCCTGGATGCACACGTCGCAATTGTGCGACGGCATACGTCCCGTGCCACTAAATTTGGCAAGTTCGGGATGGTCCCGGATCAAAGTGCGCATTGCCGCGTCGCCAATATGGCCGAGTCTGCGGTGCAATGGCTTCAAAACGCGAAAAGCATTGAGAGCTACGTGCATTTCGGGGTTAGCAATGTCAGTGACGCTTGCAAGACTTATGTAGTCTTCGACACTTCGGGGAAGGAGATCACGGTCTCCCGAGTGGCCTATGTGAAGGTCACTCCCGTCCATTGGACAGTCCGTGTAGTACCCATCAGCAAGGAAGCACAATGAAGTGTCCGCTGGGCCAGTCCTTGCGGAGTACTGGATGATGCCGTGCAGCTCGTCCGTTGGGGCCACGTAGGACACCCGAAGACGGCTCTTGATGGTCTCACGGAGAGTTACCAAAGCACGATGGTTGCCATCTTCGGTGGGATCGCTCCCTCGCACGGCGGATATGATCCCCGGCGCAGTATCAGTCTTGAAACTGTAGAGCCGTGTGCTCGCGTCACGGCATGCCGAGATGTACTGGTCGTTCGTGCTGCCACGAAGGCGCAAGCGACAGTAATCCTCCGATCTGAAGTCGGGTTGTATATGGTCGTTGAACGATGCGCCGACCGAAAAAAGGTTGAACTTGAGGTTCGGGACGTGGAGCACGTTCCTCAAGCTGATACGCTGGGTAAAAGTCTCGCCGTTCGAGTCGGTCGTCGTGACGGTAAATGTCACCGTGCCGATACCCATGACGAGTAGTCCGTGGTTATCGCCCACCCGGAGGTAGGACGTGTACGCCAGATACTCAGTGAACCAGTCCATCCGAGGAGTGCAGTGCGCGGACGCACCGCTGTCCACGATCCACTCGCGTGGAACTGGGTTCTCGGAGAACACCATCTTGCGCGACGTTGGAGTAATCAGAGCGTACTCGCCCGGATTGTTGCTCGCCATGCCGCAGTACCGAATTGTCGGTGTCGCTGGCAGGGTACCCAGGTACATGGGACCGTCAAGGCGGGATGGTTCTCCGAAGAGTAGCTCATCCAGATCGACTGTTGTAGCCAGATCGCCCGCATTGCCGCGCTCTAAGTCCGGTACCACGTCCTCGGAAGGAACGGGTCCATCTGGGGACATGTCGACGTCTTCATCTTGCGGTGGCTCAGTGACCTCGACCGATGGCATACCCGACATGGTCGTGGTGCCTCCCGCCTCTGCAGCACCCGGAGGTGGACTGGCAGTTGGTGCCATACTCGGAGTAGGCGTAACCAAGGCGTGAACTCTTCCGGCGCGAGCCGTAGTAGGGGATCTCGGGAGATCACCCAAAAAGCTAGAAATCGCTTGGCGACCGCTTTCATTAGTTGTACGAGAGCCTGCGCGCTGCGCGCGATTCTGCAGCGCATTGCCGCCAGAGCTGCGACTGTCGTGTTCGACCTGGCGCGAGTACCGGTAGTCCGGGTCATCATCGCTGCACGCCTCGCGGCGGCGCTTCTCGCACGAGCGAGCAAAATCGCTATTGTAGCGTTCCTTGCGCTTCTGTCTGCCAGGACCCTTAGGGTTCAGGCTCTGCAAGCGTGTGCGCTGCAAGGTTGCTAGCGCCCGAGGAAGTTCAAAGTTCCTAGGCACCATGTCGTTATCGAATGCGCGCGCCAGAAAGCGGCAGTCATCCGTATGATGAGAATGTTGCTTATGGAAAGCAAAACAGCAGTAGCGACACTTCGTACCACCAAGAAGCGCCGGGTCTGTCGCGGCGGGCGCGTGGAGCGCTGGCGACGATCGCCCTCGGAATGGGAACTCGTGGAAGCAGCAGCTTTCGAGCTGCCACTGTTCGAGCTCGTAGTCGAGAATGGCGTAGTTGGGCTCATAACCTAACAAACTAGCAGCTGGGCTAGTGAAGCACTCGGCAGAGAGAAAGAGGAAGAAGAGGAAGAACCAGAACCGCACACCCGATGAGGAGTGTGTCCGTGAGGCGGGAAGTGGAAGTGAGGCCACGAAGGCTGCTCACGACCTGCTCCGGAATATATTGATATTACGGAGACTGGTATAGTGAGGTCGAGTGGTAAAAACCTTCCAGTGAAGAAAGGAAAAAGAACCATCCTCGTGAGTGGAAACCGCCACGAGGGCTGGTGAAAACCACTCGGATCTACCGGTGAAGGGATCCAACGGCCAAAAACCAACGAAGAGTCGAGGTCTTCGAGTTGGCGAACGAACGTGTGGAGTTGCGTTCTTCACAGTGCTTGTGCGGCCGGCCCCGGAGCCAGATCGGCGCTCGACACTTGGAATAGCGCGAAACCTGCACCGATTGCTAAGCAGCTTGTTGAGCATCGACGACATACTACGGCGGTATTTCTACATGAAAATACTAACACTTGACGTCATGGCGCAAGGGAATCACTCTAATTTTTGAAGAGGAATATTTGGAAGGATGGTAACTTATCCAAGAGTGTTTTGTCGTTCTAAGTGCTTCTATCTATTCGCGACGGCACACAACTACAGTATCCTGTTGCTGGTGACATCGTGAATCGTTATCTCAATGGCCAAAGCTGCTACTGTAGCATACTAGTACACACAAACACGAGATAATCCAAGAGTGTTTTGTCGTTCTAGGTGCTTCTATCTATTTGCGACGGCACTGCACGATTAAGCGAGGTACCAAGTGAGGGCAACGAGACACCGACGCTGCTCCTTAGTACGGCTGCGATACTCACCACTAAGGCACCATGCCCGCCCAAACGACGAGGACACACGCGCCGCTAGCTCTATGCTACTCGTCGGCATAGGTTGTCGTATTCGCCAGCAGCGCTTCGTAGGCCGATATCGATATCGTCAGTGCGGCCAAGATCGGCCGCCGCGCGCGCTGATTGGGCGCGTCGGATGCAGAGCCAATGGCGCACCAAGGGAGATGCTGACCAGTCAAATCGTTTC
This sequence comes from Saprolegnia diclina VS20, assembly GCF_000281045.1. Lineage (NCBI taxonomy): Eukaryota > Oomycota > Saprolegniomycetes > Saprolegniales > Saprolegniaceae > Saprolegnia > Saprolegnia diclina. The sequence goes on along the minus strand of NW_008246103.1, from coordinate 106,024 downwards.
ATTATCCGGACGGATCGGTTGGGATTTGAATTACTGAAATAGCGGCGCGATGTCCAACACGATCTTCGTCCGGAACCTCGCGTATGGGGTCTCCCAGGAGGAGCTCGAGAACCTCTTCGGGGACATTGGTCCCGTGAAGAAGGTCTCCGTCATCAAGGACAAGGGCAAGCGCAAGACCGACATGCTCACGCGCGGCTTCGCCTTCGTCAAGTTGTACGTAGCATGACGCGGAATACGACCATGGTGGCTCATGAGCACTAGTGCGATGGAGTCGGACGCCAAGGCCGCGATGGACGCGCTCAACAACACCGAGTACCAAGGCCGCAAGCTCTGTATCGGTACGCCTCTTCCTCTACCACAGCAGCATTCTCATCACACCATACGCAGACCTCGCCAAGGAAAAGACCGGTATCCATCCGACGCACAAGAAGCAGAACCAAAACTCTGCGTTTGCGACGCCCATTGTTGTCGCCGAGGCGCCCAAGGTCGAAGCCGCGCCCGTCGAGGCCGCGCCAGTCCAGGATGCGCCGGTCGAGGATGCGCCGGTCGAGGCCGAAGCCGACGACGCCAAGCCCAAGAAGGAGAAGAAGGCCAAGAAGGAGAAGAAGGCGAAGCGCGAGGAGGCGGCCGACGACGTCGAAGAAAAGCCCGCGAAGAAGGAGAAGAAGCAGAAGAAGCAGCGCGACGAAGCCGCCGAGGTCGAGGAGGAAGTCCCTCACATCGAAGAGTCCGCGCCTGCGCCGAAGGAAAAGAAGGAGAAGAAGGCCAAGAAGGCCGCCGAGGTCGAGACCGTCGTCGAAACGAAGAAGCCGGAGGTCAAGAAGCCGGAAGCGAAGAAGCCGGAAGCGAAGAAGCCGGAAGCGAAGAAGCCGGAAGCGAAGAAGCCGGAAGCGGTAACCGAGGCGGAGCATGTGCAGAGCGAGCGGAACGCCCGTCGGCGCGAGCACCGCGAGCTCTGGCGCAAGGCGAGTGAGCGCAAGGAGCAGCTCGCGACGGCCGAAGAAAAGTCGATTGTCATCTACGGCCTCGGCAGCGTCATCACGGAGAAGCACCTCAAGATCAAGTACGTCTTTTGTCGCATGTGTGATTTGTCGCATGCTCATGGGACCATTGCAGGATGAAGAAGATTGGCGAGGCCAAGTCGATCGAGCTCAAGCAAGAGCCCAACTCGCAGGGCGTCGACGAGCCCGTCGCGTACGTCGAGTGGGCGACGACGGTCTTGAAGGAGAAGGCCATCGAGAAGCTCAACGACCACGTCTTCAAGGGCTTTACGATGCTCGTGCGCGGGTACACAAAATGGATTTGAGTTTGAGTTTGGCGCTGACACACTACGTAGTCTGGACACGACGTCGCTCTCGGACAAGGAGGGCGTCCGTCTCATTGTGCGCAACCTGCAGTTCGACGTCAAGGACGCCGACTTGGACAAGCTCTTCAAGAAGTTTGGTCCGCTTGCGGAAGCGCGCGTCGTGCGCCTCCCGGTCGAGGCCGACAGCAAGACGCCGCTCGGCCGCAGCCGCGGGTTTGGCTTCGTCCAGTTTAAGAACCGTGTCGACGCCCAAAAAGCCATCGAGGTATGTACCACTTCAACCGTTGCAGGCCCCTTATCTCGCGTAGGAAATCAACGGGACCAAATTCAAGGGCCGCGACATCGTCGTGGATTATGCCGTTGCCAAGTCCGAGTACCTGAAGACGCAAGCGGCGGCCGAGCCCGAGGTCGACGAAGCCGACGGAGAGGCCGTTGAGAACGAGGAAAACGTCTTGGTTGATGACGACGAGATGGTCGAGTCGGACATTGAAGGCCATGGCGACGAGAACGATGAGAACGATGCCGAAGCCGACAACGCTGACGAAGATGACGAAGATGAAGAAGCAGAAGACGACGAAGACGACGAAGAGCCCGCGAGCAAGCGCCCCAAGGGCGATTCGGAGGCGCAAATGCTCCGCACGGTGTTTATCCGCAACCTCTCGTTCCAAACGACCGAGCTCTTCCTCAAGGAGAGCATGGAAAGTGAGTTTGGGCCCGTCGAGTACGCGCGTGTTGTCATGGACCACAGTGCGGGCCTCTCCAAGGGCGTGGCGTTCGTGCGCTTCCGCAGCCAAGACGCGGCGGACGCGGCGATTGCGCGCGGGACGGTCAAGGACGACGGCAAGGACAAGAAGAAGAACAAGTCGAACGTCTCGGGCGGTCTCTTTTACGACAATGCGCTCCTCGACGGTGACGGCGTCTACGTCGACAACCGGTTGCTCTCGATCACGCGCGCTGTCAACAAGGATGACGCGACGCGCCTCGCGGACGAAAACAGCGCGACGCGCAAGGCCAAGGACAAGCGCAACATGTACCTCGCATACGAAGGCACGATCAGCGTCAACAAGGTAGATTCCTGTCCTTGGTTGTATATATATGCTCATGTCGAGTGATTAGACCGCCGACGAAGACCTCGAGTTGCCCAAGATGGATATCGAGAAGCGCCGCCGCGCGATCAAGGAGAAGAAGGAAAAGCTCAAGAACCCGCTCTTCTTCATCTCGCCCGTCCGCCTCTCGGTGCGCAACCTTGCGCTTGGCGTCGGTACGCATTTCACATACTAGAGATGGCTGCTGCAGACTGAGGACTCATCAGTTTGCCTGCGTAGACGAAAAGATCCTCAAGACGATCTTCCGCGAAGGCGCGATCGCGGGTCTGCGTGCCAACCTCGTCAACACGAAGGAGGTCAAGGCCGAGTATGTGCTCAAGTCGGGCGCGCCGGTCAAGATTGAGTTGTGCAAGATCGTCCGCGACATGGACAACATCAAGCCGGGCCAGGAGCCGCGCTCGCGCGGGTATGGCTTCGTGCAGTTTTCGCACCACGTGCACGCGCTCGCGGCGTTGCGCCAGCTCAACAACAACCCGATGTACACCGAGTACTCTGGTCGCGGTGTCAAGCTCGGCAAGGCCACGCCCGACGCCGAAAAAACGCGTCTCATCATTGAGTTTGCGCTCGAAAACCACGGCAAGCTCAAGCTCCGCGAGGTTCAACTCTACGTTTGCGGGATCTTGTGCTCATAGCATGTATTTGCCTTGTAGAAAAAGATGAACGACGCCAAGAAGCGCCGCACCGAAGACAACATGCTCCGCAAGGCGCAGGGCGAGGTCGTCGAGAAGGCGGAGCGCAAGAGCCGCGGCAAGCGCCAGCGTGAAGCCAAGGCGCTCAAGAAGACGACACCCGAAGAAGAGGCGGCACCGGCGGCCAAGAAGGCCAAGACCGACAAGTCGGACAAGCCCAAGCCCAAGGTGGAGAAGGTGGCCCCCAAGCGCAAGCGCGAGACGCCGGTCGCCGCACCCGCGGGCCCGTCGCGCAAGGAGCGCAAGCACGCCAAGTCGATCAAGGCGGACAAGTCGTTTGAAGACATGGTCGACTCGTACAAGGCGCAGCTCTTCCGGACCGTCGATGACGCCAAGAACCGCGGCCGTTGGTTTGAAGAGTAGACACCCTTTTTGCATTAATACTCTCTACCTTCGTTTAATTAACCTGTTTAGAATTCATCTTTCGCATTTCCACTTGGTAGCTCGTAGCAAGTGCAGTTTCAAAGTGCCCACTATTTTAGATGGACGCGAGCATCAAGCGCGCGCTCTCAACACGCGGGTCCAAGGTCGAGCTCGAGTTGCTGAGCGACCTGAACCGCCGGCTTTCGTCGGCACCGACGCTGACCCACGTCGCGGCCAACGCGGTCGCCATCTTCTCAGCGACGTCGCTCGTCGTCGTCGAGGGCGGGTCGTCGTGCTTTTACTCGGTGCACTTTACCTTCCAGCGACCGCCGACGCAGCCGGTCGTGCTCACGCCGTGGAACACGTCGCCCCGCATCAAAGTGTACCCGTCCGTGATCCTCTTTACGCCCGAGACGGCGCACAAGCCGCAGTTTTTTCGCGTGACAGCCATGGAGAACTGCGACCCGGTGCGTAGTACGCACTCGACCGCTTGTCTTAGCGATCGTGTTAGAGCATTCTCACCGAATCGATTCAGCACCGCACCAACAGCGTCGACGCCGGCTTTTCAGGCGCCCGCGTCCGGTACGAGCCAAACACAGTGTCGGTTCGGATCGTGCGCAACGACGGCAAGCACATCTTTACCACAGGCGACGGTAGTCGCTCGGACTCGATTCGGCAAAGTGATAATATTTGATTTGCAGCAACGTACGGCGCGCTCGGCCACGGCTCGTTCGACTCGTCGTTTGCGTTTACGGAAATCCCGGTCGCAAATTTCGACATGCGATCAATGACCGACGAGCCAAGTGCGCGCCGCAGCGTCTTGCTGACAAAGGTCGCCTCGGGCCATCAGCACACGCTCGTGCTGGATGCAAACGATCGACTCTTTGTCTTTGGGTAGCTGCAGGCTATATGCCTTGACACTCATGACTGTCTGGCTAGCAACTCGAACCAAGGCCAGCTCGGTATTTCCAGCGATGGCTTATCACTCTTGTGAACATTACCCATGGTGTAGGTATTACCGGGCTCAAATGCAGTACAAAGCCACGGCTGTGGGACGGACGCGACGTGGACGGGGGCCTGCACATGCATATCAAGGATGCTGCGTGCGGCGGCGACCACTCGATGGTCCTTACGGACGACGACGACGTGCTCACGTGGGGCAGCAATGAGCATGGGCAACTGGGTGCTGCCCTTGAAGATGCTGGAAACGGGGAGTTTCTGGACACGCCGCGCGTCCTTCGACTACCATCGCGAAGCAAAATTGCGCAGGTCGGCTGCACATCCCAGAAAATTGGCCACTCTTTCGGCATTTACTGGTAGGTTGCTTGCGGTCTCAAGCACTGCGCCTTGCTCTTGGACGAAGGAACGGTCTTGACGTTTGGGTACGGCAAGTCGGGGGCCTTGGGTCACGGGACGGTGGACGCTCCCCGACGCGAGGACGAAGCCTCGCCGAGACCAGTCCAGTCGCTGTCCAAAACCCACATTTTTCACGTGGGTGCCCGTCATATTGGCCCTGATGCTATGATGCGATGTAGATTGCATGCGGCGAGATGCACACGGCGGTTGTTTCGAGTGCTGGCGATCTCTACACGGCCGGTTGGGGCGAGAACGGCCGGCTTGGGCGCCTCGAAGCCAAAGACACCCTCAGCTCCACTTTTGAACGCGTATTTTGCTTTGTTCGGACGAGGTCGAATGATACGCGCGTAGGTGGAGCTCAAGCAGCGCAAGTGTACGTACGTTGCGTGCGGCGGGGCGCACACGATGCTGCTCACCGACACGCGGGACGTCTTGGCGTTTGGCGCCAACCACTATGGACAGCTGGGTCTTGGAGACTGCCGCGACCGCCACCGGCCGTCGCCCGTCATCTTCTTTCGCAATGTGCTCGTGTACGACATCAAGCTCGGGCAAACCCACTCGGTACTAGTACAGATGAACCAGCTTGACGCGCTCACATGCAGTGTAGCTGGCCATCTCGGACAAGCACTTGCTCTACGCCTGGGGTAACGGCGAGCAAGGGCAGTGCGGCGTCGGGAGCTACCCACAGCTGTACACACTGCCCCACCTCGTGCGTTCTCTTGTCGGGTGCCATGTCGTGCAGGTACATGGGCGGTCTCGAGCATTCGACCGCCCACCGCCGAGTATCCGGATAGGTGTCGGCGGGCGCCGCGTTCACCGTTGTCTTGACGAGCTCAACACCGGCCGACGTGGCCGAGCGGCACCAAATGTGCATTGCGCTGACATGGATTTTGTCGAGTCGTTTTTCGTAGGGACCGGACGCTGGCGAAAGAAGCCGACGACATTGTCGCCGACGACGTGCTCCACCGCGAAGCCGTGCGCGACGAACTCCGCTTGCAGCATCAGCGCCGGCTCGCCCAGCGCCACGCCGCAGCCACGACGCCGCTGACGGCCCTCTGGCAACAGCTCGACGCGGCCTCCAAGGCGCACTTGGAAATCACCAAGCCGCAAGCGACCAAGCCTGTCGGAGACGCCGTCGCGCAACCTTATTTTCTTATTCTATTACTTAGACCACGCCGTCCTCTGCATCGGCGGTGCTGCAGTCCAAAAGCCTCCGGCGTGCGCTGCAAAGCGCCATGGCCACCCAGGTTTCTTATCGTAACTTATAGCCGTGCACACAAGCCATTGGGTCACCTGTAGCGTCCACGAAGTTCTCTGGGATGCTGCGTCGGCCGCCCCCGCAGTTCGGCTGGTGCTGCAACTCTGTCTGTGTCGCCGTCGAAACGACCAACATCGCCTCGACCCAAGACAGCGTGGTTCCTCGCGCAGCTTGGTCGCCGTCCACAGACCCCGCCGCCGTCCTACGCGGACGCGATAGAAAGCGACTAAGATTGTCGTACAGAAAAAGGGTGGGTCTCTATTGGCCTAGTCGTAGTATGGTATAGTGGAACACATCTATGGCTGTTTAAAAGCCAAACATGGACGAGAGGTCCGTCTGCTCCTTCGCAAACGCCTCAAAGTACTGGTAGATGATCGTGACCGCGAGGAGGACGCCGGTGCCCGAGCCGATCGCGCCGAGGAAGTCCGAGATGATCGAGAGGACGCCAATGGCCACACCGCCAAAGAGGGCCGCGACCGGGATGTAGCGGTTGAGCACGTGGACCATCGACGAGTCGCGGTAGCCGCTCATGACCATCTGCTGGTCGCGGAGCTGCTTGGCAATGTCGCGCGACGACGAGCCCGAGATTTCGACCCACGTGGCCGAGAAGAAGGCGCACGACGCGAGGACAAAGGTGACGTACGCGACGGCGCGGATCGGGTCAAAGAGGATCTCGGTCGCGGACGACGGCGCCGAGATGTAGTAGGCGAGGCCGCTGATCGGGAGCGCGCCGTTCGAGCCTTCGACGTCGGCCCACACGCCGAGGAGACGGATGGCAATGTTGTCGCCAAACTTCTTGAAGAGGAGCTGCGACACGAAGTAAAAGTTGGAGACGAGCGCCGACTGGAGGATGATGGGCATGTTGGACGTGTACAGAACCTTGATCGGGTACGAGCCCTGCTGGCCGCGGTACTTTTGGTACTTGACCGGGAGGTCGATGCGGAAGCCTTGGACGTACGTGATGACGATAAACATGAGCACGGTCGAGAGCACGTTCGTGACGTTCGGGAGGTTCTGGCGGTAGAACGCCTCCTTGAGCGCCGAGAGCTTGTTGGAGCGCGAGAAGAGCACGTGGAAGAACGCAATGAGAGCGCCGTGGAACTCGGTACCGCGGCCCGTCGTGATCGAGACGGGGCTGAACGTGTCCCACACAATGTTCTGGCAAATGTTGCTGGCCATGAAGAGCGAGATGCCCGAGCCGAGACCGTAACCCTTCTGGAGCATCTCGTCGAGGATGATCAAGATCAAGCCCGCAAACGAGAGCTGGACAATGATGAGGATCGCGTTGGCGGCGCCAATCTCGTTGACATCACCGTACATGCCCGACATGACGTACGCGACGGCCTGCGCGACCGTGATGAGCATGCCAAAGAGCTTCTGCGCGCCCGAGAAGAGGGCGCGGTCTTCCTTGATGTTCTGGTCGACGTCGAGGACCTTGGAGCCGGCGAGGAGCTGCATGATGAGGCCGGACGTCACGATCGGGCCGACGCCGAGCTCCATGAGCGTGCCCCGGCTCGAGGCCATGATGGCGCGCATCCAGTACAAGGCGTCGCTGGTGCCCGTGTTCTTGACGCCGTAGATGGGCAGCTGCGAGAGGACGAGGAAGGTGAAGAGCGCGATGACTGTCCACACGACCTTCTCGCGGAAGGGAATGCGGCGGTCGGGGCTCGCGACCTCGGGGAGGACGCTGAGCATCGGGCGCACGAGCTGGAGGAGACCCATGGGTGACGACGGGGCAAATTCGCGAATGGCAACCTGCCCCACAAAGTCACTAGGCTGTAACATCCGTAATGCCCAACGGCCATTGGCCAAAAAGATTTCATTTCCACATTGCACGGCGCGTGATTGGCCACTGAAATGAACGCCCACCCGCGTGGTCCCACGTAGCCGCTGGTGGCGTGGCGACGCACCTGATTGGCTGAAATCCAGAAAAAGACACGATGCAACCTGGTCGGTTCAAGGTTGAAGCGCCAAGTCGTGCCTTTGGCACCGATGGCCACGACCCCTCGCCAAGCAAATCTTTTGACGTCGTGCAAGCACTTTACTCCGTCCTAAGCGAGACAACGCAGCAGCAGAACGCAAGCGTGCGGTGTGCATCGCAAGCCCAACGGGTTGGACGTTGCGAATCGGAGCCACCAGTTTGTTGAAGGTCAAACGGGGGGCTTCCGCGGATTCTCAGGCCACGTCACTGAAAATATCGACATCCAAATCCAAGCACCGCTTCCTCCTCATGTCGAGATTGCCGCGGAGACGATCGAATATGTCGTCATGGCAACCGGCGTCGCTCTATTGCACGCCACAACGACTTTACACCCACCGAGATGTCCAAAGCTGCAAGAACTGGCGCGGACACCATGTAGCTTTGCGCCGAGCGTGCTATATGCCAAGCACGTCTAAATCAACACTCGCCTTGTCATTCGACTTACGTAGTTGTGCGTATGGGCACCATTTGGGCCATATCTTTGGTATCTTTGCACGATCCAGTGTTTTCTTCTAAAGTTCGATTCAGCACACGAGCGAAATTTGCACCAAAACGCACTCGTCCAAGCGAACCGCGCATCGCCCATGCTTGTCCTTTGGCTTGCAGCCGTTCTGGCTGCTGTCTTGGAGACTGCAGCGCAGACGACGTCACCCTCTGTCTTTGAGGCGCGGCGCCTAAACAAGTGCCTCGACGCCGATTGGGTCGCTGCAACAGCCAAGCGGCTCAACCTCGACCCCGATGCTCTCGATGGCCAGCGCCGCCGAGCGAACCCTTTGTTGCGCCAGGGACTTCGGGAGCCCCGCTTCACGGTACGGTGTGCGCATCCTGTGTTGCTTGAAGTAAATGATATCGCATTTGTAGCTCAACGACCCTCGGCAGCACTCTCCAGGTGCGTTTCAGCCGGGTTGCTTCAAGTCGCGTCAATCTATCCACGGCATTGGCGAGCGCGTATTTCCCAACGGCTCGGTCGCCTCGACGGGCTCCTGGAACGGATCCTTTGTTCTCGAGTACAATACGTGGCAGTCCCAGACGCTAACGGCGTCGATCATTTCCATCTTGGTCTCGGAAGTGGTATGCACTCTGCCTTTTATGCGAGGACTCAGAACTATCCACAGGTTGGATACCCCGTGTCGTTCTTCAAAACGAGCGGCGGCCTCGGCGTCACGGAGCGCATGTCGTCTGTCGGCGCGGGCGTGTGCACCCCGTCACACGTCAGTCCCGAAGTTTGGACGAGCTCCAAGATGGCCCTTTTGAACGTATACGCCAACGAAACGAGCTCGTCTTCGATTGGCTACAACGGCCAGTGCGGCCAACGCCATGCTAAGATACCCATGGAGCTAATGGATTTGCCGCGTGGATAGATCAGGACTCTACACACTCAAAGCCAACGTCGAAGAAGCGCTCAAGGGACCCACGTCCACCGTCGGTACGCAGAGCGGTGCTTAAGCTATACGTGATGTACGCGGTGCAGGGACCTTTAGCCGCATTTACTCTGCCGACTGGTGGCGGGACTACGCCTTGGGCTCAGATTTGATCAACTTTTATTCGATGGCCAACTTTGATCTGAGCCAAGTGGGGCAAAAGAGCGCGTGCCCAGACGGGACGTATGGGTGCCTCAATGGCTGCTCGCAGACCGCAGCTTGCACCGCCGCACTCGCCCAGGGTACACATATTCGTGCACCGGCTCGTTTTCTAGCTTATGTGGTTTTAGGCAAGACGTGTATGCTGGTAGCTGGTCAGTACGGCACGGACGACCAGGGATATCTTCAGTCAGCTATCGGCAACAACAACATCCCCGCGCGCTTTTGCTACTCTGGCTACGCGCCAACGGGCAGCCTCGTAACGAGCACGATGGCCAGCGGCGGCGCTATCACCTTCTACCACTACGAGCCCGACATTTTTCATTTTGCCAACCCCGACAAGTTTGTGCGCATCTCACTGCCGCGGCCAAAGCCCGAAATGGTCGCGCTCGCCACGGGTCAATTCGGCTCAAATGGGTACGATCCTGTCAAGTCACAGCCAAGTTGAACAACCAACGCACTAGATTCGGGCTGCCATCGCCGGACCCGGTCAGCGTCGACTTTCCCGAGCAAGCGCTCATGAAGTACTACTCCAACTACCTCTTGGATTCGACCAACTTGAACAACTTTTTGCGCAAGTTTCAGCTCACCAAGCTAGACATCAACAATTTGCTACTGGCATATGCCAGCAACGCGTCCAACGCCGCCCTTCCAGACGTCGAATATGCTGTCGCGTGCGATTGGGTCAAGAAGAACTATGCAAAATGGTATCTCTGGGTCGATCGCCTCCCACTGTGCACGATGGGCACCAACGTGCGCTACAGCTTCTCCAACTGCAACAGCTCGTCGCAACCCCGGGCCGTGACCTTTGCGTGGACGACGCCCGACCCCGCCAATAGCTCGCAACCGTACGACTGCGACGGTGGCTTTGGCACCTTACCGTCACCGTTCTACACAAGCCGGTCGTGCGAGTGGCTCGCCGCCAACACGGCACTCTGGGGGCTCTGGCTCACGTCACCGCCGACGTGCGACTTGTCTTTTTACAACTACTCGGTCTCCGAGTGCACGAGCAGCTCGATCCGAAACGTCGAGTTCTTCTGGCTGCTCCCGAGCGCGACCAACTACCTCGTGAGCGGCGAATGCATCAACGGCGTCTCTCTCCCGTCCAATACCACCGTCGCCTGCGATTACGTCCCGACATTCTCTGGCGTACGTTTTACCGTCAGTTGAAACGTTTGTTCGATGCGTTGATGCTAGGTCTACACGGGGATTGCCACCATTACCGTGATTGTGCTCGTGATTCTTGTTGTCTTCGTCGCGTTGGTGCTCAAGTTTCGAGAAAAGCCCGTCATCAAACGATCGCAGTGGCACCTTTTGTTGCTGCTGCTTCTCGGCGGCATCCTCATTTGCGCCTACGTCTTGCTTGGCGCCGGTGCGCCGTCCAATTTTCTCTGCGGCGCGCGGCCGTTTGTGGGCTCGCTCGGGTACACGCTCTGCTTTGGGTCGCTCCTCGTCAAGTCGCTCCGCGTCTACCTCGTGTTTGAAAACAAGGCGATGAAGAAGCGCGTCGTATCGGTCTGGCGCATGTTGAACATTCTGAGTGCGATTGTCGGTGTCGACATTGGTAGCGCACTTTTCTCATCTGACCCAGGAGTGTGCTAAATACATTCTGTGGTTGTAGGTATCATTGTTGTGTGGCTGCTTGCCGAGTTTCCCGGACCGTCCACGTTCGCGGCAGCTGCGTCCGAGTTTACGGGCACCGTCGTCCACGTCGAGTGCCACTCGTCGAGCTTCATCTTTCCCGTGCTCTCGATCTTCTGGAAGGCGGTCGTGACGTTCGTGGGTCTCTATGTGTCGTTTTTGATCCGGCACGTGAGCGGGGACTTTCAAGAGTCGATTTGGATCTTCTCAGCGTCGTGCGTCGTGCTCGTGGGCTCGCTTCTCATGATGACGATGGCATACCTCGTCGCCCTACCGGCCGCCGCAGCGTACGGCTTCTTGTCGGCCATCACCCTCTTTTGCACGGTACCTGTTTCATTATGCCCTAGTGCAAGTAAATGTATGAAGTGTAGATCGTCACGATGACACTCATGCTCGGACCCAAGTTTACGCGGCTAAACCGCGAAGACTTGACGACCGATACAACTGGAGCGACCAACGGCACGAAAGCAACAAAAGGGTCCAAGACGTCCAAGACGTCCATGGTCAACTCGAGCGCAATTAGCGCGTCTCGTGTCGTGTCGTCAGCTCGTGGCCACGACGTGCAGCCCCACTGATGTGCGATTGCACTGCAAAAGGCAAAATGTATTTCAAATATGCATTTTTTTACTAGTAAACCCACATCGAGTTCGTCATAGCGCGTAGAATAGCCTGGTATGCACCGATAACCCAGCAAACAGGCAATTTGGTACTAGAGATAAGGCTCGATAACATGATTGCTAGCTGAACGAATCCACAGTTTTATGTGCCGTCTTGCACGCGCCAGAACAAAGCAAGAGCTCGCGCCTCCAGCAATAAAGAACATCAGAGGACAACTCCCGAGCATATCAATGCCTCTCATGCTGTTGACGCGACTTGAACTCGACGTAGTTGTCGACGGTGATAGCTACGTGAGTGTGGCTACTACACACACGTTTGGTCTGCACCTTTCTGAAATAGAAATGGGAAACGAACGGCGCCTAGCATTTCAAAATTAGCCGGGCCGATGCGTTGCTGGGTTGCGTTAGCGCTATGGAGCCTCGAGGTACGTGTGCATGGTACGCATGCTAGCCTCTTCATGAAACGTAGGTCGCAGCCAGCAGCGTTAAGCCTTCCGCTCTCGATGCGCAGCGAGGCACGTGTCTGGATGCGGACTGGGTCCAACGCACAGCGACAGCGCACAATCTTGATCCAATCGGTCGCGACAGCCAAAACCGCCGAGTGAACCCGCTGCTGCAGCCAGCGCTCAAAGCGCCGCGCTTCTTTGTGAGCTCTTCTCATTCGTAGCGGCGACTCAGTCTGAAATAGGTCAAGGACCCGCGCATGGACATTCCAAACATCTTTGGAAAGTGCATGCAGCCAGGTGAAGTCATCCATGGCGTTGGCGAGACCGTGTACGCAAACGGGTCACAAGCATACGCTGGCGTCGTCAACGGCACGGTCATTCTCGAGCGCAACGCATGGGCATCCCATGACGTGAACCGCGCCGTCCTGAGCATCCTCCTCGACGAAGTGGTAGGACGTTTTGAGGATCAAAACAAGATGCCCATCCAGACGCTACAGGTCGGATACAGCGTCTCGATCCTGGACACAGCAGATGGGATCAACTGCGCCGAGCGCATGTCGTTTCAAGGCCTCGGACGCTGCACACCAACGCACGTGAACGGTGAAGTCTGGCCCAACGGCAAGCTCAAAACGATCGAGGTGTTTGCCAACTCGACCAAGCGTACTACAACGGGCTATGGTGGCCAGTACGTGCTTGTGCGCGTCTCTCTCAAAGCTGAAGGCAAGTTACGTAGAAGCGGGCTCTATACACTGACGGATAACGTTCGTGAAATGAGCAAAGGATCCGCATCGACAAAGGGTACACCAGTACCTGCGGCGTGGTTTTCAACAGTACGAATAGGGTCGTTTTCGGAGCCCTATGCGGCAGATTATTGGCGCGACTACGCCAGCGTTACCGAGGTCATCAACTTTTACTCGATGGCGCATGCCAACCTAAGTCAACTCGTTATTCCAAGCATGTGCCCTAATGGCACGCTTGGCTGCATTGACGGATGCTCCAAGTCGTACGCGTGCACCCAAGCCGAAACGCAAGGTGCAGAGTTGCAATGTCTTTCATGTGCAAACGCTCAACGCCGGCGTAGGCAAGCAGTGCATGCTCGTGGCCATGATGGACCCTGCGTACGATGTTGGATTCATCCAAGCGCTGGTGTCCAACAACAATATTCCTGCCTACTTTTGCTTTGGCGGCGATGCCAAGATGCGCAACTACGTCACATCGGTGATGCACGCTGGTGGCGCTGTCGTTTTTTACGAGTTCCAGCCCGATACACTCTTTTATGAGCACCCCGGCAAGTTCACTCGGATCGCGTTCCCAACTTCAAACGCCAGTAACTTTGCGGCTTCGACCAACTCGTTTGGAGAGAACGGGTACGGCCAACCAACGACGAACCCGATCAAGACAGACTACCCCATGACGCCGCTTCTGCAGTACATTTCGCTGGTGCTCAAGGCCGACACGCGCCTCACTTCGTTTGTCACGCAGCTCCAACTCGCACAACTCGACCTCGCCCATCTTCTTGAAAGCTATGTCGACCATTCGCAGGACCCAACGGTCCCAGACCCAGCCTTTGCCGCGGCTTGCCATTGGGTCCAAGACAACTACATCACGTGGAGCAACTGGATCATGCCGCTGCCTCTCTGCACGCTTGAGAAAAGCGTCTCGTACATGTACCAAGGCTGCAACGCGGCAACTCGCCTCATCTCGTTCGTTTGGAACACGCC
>NW_008246103.1:88581-91065 GCF_000281045.1 Saprolegnia diclina VS20 | reverse complement strand
CACTCGTCGAGCTTTATCTTTCCCGCGCTTTGCATGTTTTGGAAAGCTGTCATCACGTTCATTGGCCTCTACGTCTCATTTCTTATCCGACACGACGACGGCGACTTTCAGGAGTCTATGTGGATCTTCTCGGCGGCGTGTGTCGTGCTCATGGGGTCGCTTTTTCTGATTCCGCTTTCGTATCTGGTGAAATTGCCGGCGACGACGAGCTTTGCGTTTTGCTCGGTGATTACGCTCGTGTGCACGGTACGGGAGGTAGATTTTGGTGGTCGTGAACTATGACGCGCGTAGCTCGTCGTGATGGGGCTCATGCTCGGCCCCAAGTTTGCGCGCCTCAACCTCGCCGACTTGAAGTCGACTGGCACCACGACAGGCACAAAACCTGGCGGAACGAAATCGACGAAAAATGTCCACGGCGCACCAAAGTGATGCTTTTTAACGCGTGAACCATCCCACATCTGGCAATCTCTTGCAGCTAGCGTATACATACTTGAAAGACGTTGTGCGTTAAGAAGTCGCAACTTAAAAGGAGGCAGAGGCTCGTTCGTTGTTTGACTTGGTGTCGACGGCTGGAAGGCAACGCAGTGCTTCCATGCACGAAATCGGCTCTTCAAGAAATACAAACGAAACGGTTAGCGCGAGGCGTCGCACGTCCCGTCTATATTTGTGATTTAGCCGAGAAACACCACCGATGCGAAGCTCCCTGCTCGTTGCGCTTCTAGGCCTCAAGGTTCTTGTCGCTCGAAATCTCTTTCTACCAAACTTGGCGGCTGTAGATGTCGTCCGCAGAGACACCGACCCCGTCGCTTCTCGAGTCGCAGCGGGGCTCGTGTTTGGATGCGGCGTGGGTGCAGCGCACGGCCGCGACGTACAAGCTCGATCCGCACGTGCGGGACGCCCAGAACCGACGCGTGAACCCTTTCTTGCAGCCGGGTATGAAAGTGCCCCGCTTCACGGTACCGCAAACATTGTGTGTGCTGTCCACGGCTCATGTCGCCTTAGGTCCAGGACCCTCGCATGAATCGCCCCAACCTCTTTGGCTCCTGCATGGCTTCCAACGAAATCATGCACGGTTTGGGCGAGACTGTCTATGCGAATGGGTCGCAGGCCTTTCCTGGTGTCTTCAACGGCACATTGATCCTCGAGCGCAACGGGTGGCAGTCGCACGATCTCTCGCGCGTCGTCCTTAGCATCTTGCTCACAGAAGTGGTAATCTTGTGAGAGCCAACGATAGGATCATGTTGCCAAACTAGCTCGGGTATGGCGTCACTACGTTTGAGACTGGCGGTGGCCTGAACTGCGCGCAACGCATGTCGTTTCAAGGCCTCAGCCACTGCACACCAACGCACATCAACTCCGAAGTGTGGACCAGTGGGAAGCTCAAGACGCTCAATGTGTACGCCAACGCGACAATGCCGACGACCACTGGCTACAACGGCATGTATGTATTGGTTTCCACCATACGAGGTCCCAAACTTTTGGCAGGGGGGGACTGTACACACTCACGGACAACGTCGTCGAAGCGCTGAAAGGAAGTGCTTCGACCAAAGGTAGTACAACGCATATATCAAATTGATACTGACTTGATACTATCCACGCGACAGGCACCTTTTCCAAGCCGTTCGCACTTGACTTTTGGCGTGACTACTACTGGAGCGACCAAGTGATCCAGTATTTTGGGTACAACCAAATCAAAATGGCGCCGCTGGTGCAGCAAAGCTCGTGTCCGGACAACTCGTTTGGGTGCCGCAACGGCTGCTCCAAGTCCTACGCGTGCACGCTCAACGAGCAGAACGGTGCCAAATGATTGCTGCTGATGGTCTTAATTATCGCACTCGATGCAGGCAAAAGCTGCATGATGGTGGCGATGATGGACGAAGGGTACGATCCCGGCTTTGTCCAGGCCATGATGAGCAACAACAACATCCCGGCCTACTTTTGCTTCCTCGGATACGACGGCATGCTTGCCTATGTCGTGAACACCATGAAAGCAGGCGGCGCCGTCGCATTCTACGACTTTGAGCCCGACATCCTCTTCTACGAGCACCCAGGCGCCTTCACGCACGTGACGTTTCCGCAGTCGGACCCGGCCAACATCGCGGCGGCCACTGGTAGCTTTGGCGAGAACGGCTACGGCCAGCCCACGACGAATCCCCTCGCAACCGACTATCCGCTCACCCCGCTTGTGCGCTACATATCCAAGATCATCACGGGCGACGCCTTCCTCATGGACTTTCTCATGAATATGCAGATCGCTCCCCTTGATATGGACCAGCTTTTCTCGGACTACGTTGCGTTCAAGAAGGACGCATCCGTACCGGACCCCGTGTTTACGTCCGCCTGCAAGTGGGTCCAAAACAACTACGTCACGTGGAGCGACTGGGTCGATCCGCTGCCTCTCTGCACACTCCAAAGCAGCGTCTCGTACACGTACCAAGGCTGCAACGCGTCAACGCGACTGGTAACGTTTGCGTGGAACACGCC
>NW_008246103.1:68517-87579 GCF_000281045.1 Saprolegnia diclina VS20 | reverse complement strand
CGACTTTCAAGAATCCATTTGGATCTTCTCGGCGGCGTGCGTCGTGCTCATGGGGTCGCTCTTTTTGATTCCGCTTTCGTATCTGGTGAAATTGCCAGCGACGACGAGCTTTACGTTTTGCTCGGTAATTACGCTCGTGTGCACGGTACGTACGACAAGAAATACGGTTGGTGCAAGACTGAGAGGCCTGTAGCTGGTCGTGATGGGGCTCATGCTCGGCCCCAAGTTTACTCGCCTCAATCGAGCCGACTATACGTCGTCCGGCACCGCTGCCACCAAAGGCGTGTCCACGTCAAGTGCTGGACCAGTCAAGCCTATTCAAGTAGCAGCAGCGCCGCCACAGGTCCAGTAAACCGCAGTTAACTTGCACATGAATGACGATGCACCGTTTTCTTACAGCGCGTGCTACCGGGATCAAGACCATAGCAAGCAGCAATAAATGGTGGAACGTTCCCACTTTTCGAGACCACTGTCCTGTACGCGTTGTCGCCTATGGTGCCTCGGTACGAGTACGTACATCTTGTGTGCCGCAAAGGGCATCGACTTCTCGCGCAGTGATGATCCAGATAGTAAATATATTGCGGGCTCTGTGCCTTACACCGTCTTGACGGAGCCGTGCAAGCGTCCAAAGAGCGGACTACCTCAATCTCAACGGCACTATTCTAGTCTAGACGTCGTACAGCTTCATCTATCGTACTTGGTATCGGCAAGGCAAACATCTCAGTGATACCGGGATGTCCACGCAAAACGTTCTCAAGCAAGGCGCGCGAAAACCAAGTTGCAGTGACTCTAGCGAAAACCCCATGGGCGCTGCCACGTCACGCCGTGCGGTAGTGGCGTGTGGCACGTCAGCTCCATGCATGGCGATCCGTGGCGCCCAACCTCCTCCTCCGTGTAGCGTACAACTTGCGTCGCTCGTCCATGACCAGTCCCAGCCCCAGCATGTGACACCAGCGACGCAGGTGAATTCTGCATGGGTTCACGATGATATTTTCATCCCGACGGTCTTCATACAAATTCCAAGTCGACGCCGTCTCGGCGCCTGGCTTTTTCCCAGCAATTCGCTTGTCTAGTCATAAACCCATCGTGGATTGGTCCATTGCACAGTAGCATCAGCAAGTATGCACTTTTTATGCGAATTGGTGGCCAACCTTGCATCCATCAAAGGGAGCGCGGCTGGTGCTCATTTCTTGATTCGCCATGGTTCGTCTCCTGGTGACGTTGGCATCGATGGCCTCCGCCGCGGCCCTGGCATCGCCCGGCGTCGCGCCCGCAACAGCCGACGGCTGGCACGTGACGCCGGTGCGCGGCATCCAGGCGCGCGTCCAAGCCGGCGTCCCTGTCTACGACGAGCAGATGAAGACGTGGGTGGCGCCGTTCGGCAACACGTTCGAGGAGCGCCACCGCGCCGTGATGGACACGGTCAACACGGCCAGCGTCGAGGGCGCGCTCATGTACGTGCAAGCCGAGGGCATCAACGCCAAGACCAACCCGCTCTGCCGGCGCAAGAACAACATGGCGTACGTCTGGTTCATGGAGGTGCACGTCGCCAACTCCAAGGCGACGATCGCCGAGTTTGAAAACAACTGGGGCATCTCGCCCGAGTTTTGCTCGTTCGCGGCGCTCGACGGCGGCATGTGCACGCCGTACAACCGCGCCGGGTCGCTGCCGCAGATCTGCTACGAGTACAACGGCGCGCATGGCCAGCCCAACCTCGGGCCGTGCGTCGGCGGCGAGCCGCGTACGTCGGACCCGCGCGCGCCGTACCGCGACAACATTTGGTTCTCGTTCCCCAACTCGTGCTTCACCAAGCGGTTCCCGCAAAAGACCAACGACTGCCGCAAACAGATCTCCGGTGGCCTCTGCCCGTACGGCACGCTCCCGGACGGCATCACGTGCACGTACTCGCACCGCGTGCTGGGGTACCTCAGCCTCGACGACCTCGTTGGCATCACGTCCATGGTCAGCAACAAGACGGGCAAGCCGTACGCCAACAAGCGCGAGTTCTGCCTCGACGGCAACGTCGAGCAGCTCGACAACTTTACGATTCCGTTCTGGAACAACCCGACCGACCCGGACGCCAACGCCGCGCGCGCCCAGCAGCTCATTGACTTTTACCAAAATAACGTGACGTTGGCCGACGAGCGCATGGAGCCGTTCCCGCCGCTTGAGGACCTCTCGGCCCAGAACCCGCCGTGCTACATGAACCTGCCGCAGTGCTCGGAAGGCTGTCGCCGCAAGCTCTACGCCCAGGTCTGCGAGCCGTGCACGCCTGACGTCCCGGGCTGCCAGGTCAAGCCGTCGGGGTATGGCATCCCGCAACTTCTCAAGGCGTGCCGTGGCGCCGAATGCAAGACGTCGCCGTGGGAAACTCTGCCGCCGACCGAGGCCCCGACCGAGGCGCCCACCGAAGCGCCGACGCAGGCGCCGACGACGCAAGCCCCCACGACGGCCCCGGTCACGACGGAAACGGTTGTCGAGATCATGACGCAGGAGAAGCCTGTGAGTGGTGCTGTGTCGTTGGCGCTGGGCGCGTTGGTTGCGCTTGCTGCCGTCGCCCAGGCACTCATTTAACCCTAAATACGAGTAGTAGTATGGTGTCAAAGCCTGCGCGTCCTACTTTGTTATGCTTTATAAGGTCGTACGCTAGTCGTACTGCAAGAGGGTAGCGGCCGTTATGGTTTGTTGGGGTGGAACACGTAGGCCCAATCACCCAAGTCTGCGTTGCGGCACAGCTCGACAGTTGGCCAGTAGTGGTAGTCTGTCTTGAGCGTGAGCACCTTGGGCTTGGTGTTGAGCGCGACTGTCTTCATGCGCACGGACGCGCCATTCTGGAGGTTCTCGACCACCTTGATAAACGCATCGAGCGTTGGCGTCGGCTCGTTGTTGACCTGCACGATCCACATGGTGGCGCGGAGACCGTACTTGTGCGCGGGGCTGCCGTAGCACCACCGAGAGCAGTAGACGCCGCCGCCCTCCTCCGGGACGTAGCCGAGGTTCACGACGGCGTAGTGGGGCTCCTGAATGACGAGGCCGCACCACGTAATCACGCGGCTCGTGCCCCACCCGCTTAGCTCCATCGTCTGCACCGGCAGCGTCATCTCCTGCTGCTCGCGAAGCACCACGAGTTGCACTTCCGACTTGCCCATGCAGAGGCGCTCGACGTCAAAGTCCTTGGCCACAACCGTGCCATCAATCGAGAGGAGCAGGTCACCGCTCTGTAGTTGTGCATATGCGTCCGTGCCCGCGGCGCACCGCTTGATGGCGAGAACTTGGCGTTTGTCGTCGTAGCACTGTTCGAGCTCCCGGATCCAGTGCGGCGAGAGCCCGAGGCCGGCGCGGGCCTTGGAGAGAGGGTATGTGTACAGCTGAATCGGCAGCACGGTCACCGCGCGGGGCGACGCGCCGCCATGAAACAAGTCGACGACTTCGCGGATGATATCGACCGACATGCCGCGAAACACCTCGCGCCGACCGCCTTCGTCTTGGTAGCTGAAGGAAAGCCAGAGCGCCGTCACGAGACCGCGGCTGTCGACAAAGATACCGCCGACCGACTTGGTAATGCGGTCAAAGTGGATGACCTCGACGTTGCTCGCCTTGTAGCGCGGTGGCTGGAAGTCGCGGAGCACGAGCCGGTCGATCTTGGTGACGAGCGATTTCATCGCGACGACCGTCCACGTGCTCGTGAGCCCGACAAAGTCGACTTGGTCGCCAACTTGGAGCACTTCACTCGAGAGCTCGGCCGACTCGAGGCGCGTGTCGCCGAGGAGCGCGGGGTCGTACTGAATGATTGAAAAGTTGTGGACCGGGTGCACAAAAAGCACCTTGGCGGGCGTCTCGATCGACGCGGCGACGGTAACCACCACATCGCCGAGGGCGATGGGCACGGTGTTTTGGTCCACGAGCACGAGGCCCTTGACGGCGTCAATGACGATGCCGACGCCGTTGTAGCTCGAGCTCGAGATGCCGTCAATCATGCACGGGATGTCGAACGCAACCATGACGAGGGACGAGAGGAGCTTGGTGAACGTCGCCTTGTCCAAGTCCGAGTTGAGCCCCGGAACGCTCAGTGGCGCAGCGGGATACGCAGGCAGCTGCAGCGCAAGCGGCGTCGGCGGCGCCTCGTACTTGTGTCGGTGCCAGAGCCCGTCGGCATCGTTGCGCGTGTACAGCTGCATCGGAAACCATTGGCGGTCGATGCTCAAAACAGCGTTCCGGATCCGGTGCCGGTCACGAGTCAAGAAGTAGCGCATGACTGTGCGATAGCCATTCGGAAGCTCCTTGATCGCGCTGATGAAGGCTTCCAGCGTCGGTGTCGGCTTGCCGTCAAGCGAAACGACGATACACGGCTGCGCAATGTGGGCTTTCATGAGCATGTGACCTGCTTGGGCCAAATAGACGTGTCCCACGGGCAGCGAAGCATTTCGCGCTTGCTGGTACGAGAGCGAGTGCAAGATGCAGCCCCCAACTTCGAGAAACTGGTTCGGCGTGATAGCATGGAGGTCCTAGGTACATCATCGCTCAGCAACGCGAGATCAAAACGCCGTAGAGCGTACCTGCACCGTCACGTGCACGACGATGGATCGTCCGCCGCGTTGAATCTCGACAGGGATGACGTTGCCGACGTTTGAGTCGACGAGCGCTTCCATGGCCAAGAATGTCGTCTCAAGCTGTCCTTGGATGCGGATGACAATGTCACCGGGCTCAAGAAGACCAAAGGCCGGTCCCTTTGGCAGTACTTGGTCGACGACGAGCAGCCCTGTCTCGTCGGGCAGTGTTTTGCGCACATCGGCCTCGACGTCGGCGGTCAAGCCCAGCTTCCGGACCTCGTCGTACGCGGCGTGGCGAAAGATGGTTTGCCACGTGCCACGCGGAATGTCCAAGATGTCCTGCTGGATGAGCTTGAGGGCCCGGACCGCGCGGTCCAGCGGCAAGTAGAAAGACGACGCGGCCTTTTTGGACCCGCCGGCGTTGAGCGCAATGGCTTCGCCGTCGATGTTGAGCACGGGGGACCCACTCGAGCCGCCGCTCGTCGAGGAAGCGGCCGCGTAGTAGAACGTGTTGAAGTCGTTGTAGCCGCTTGTACCGTAATTGGGCGCTTCGCGGTCCAGCTTGGCGAGGATTCCTGGGAGGATCGAGAGCTTCTCACCCGCGTCGTTACCGACGACGCGGATTTCGGCGCCGACTTTGGCACCGCCCGGGTTGAGCGGGATTTCGTGCAGCTTGAGAAACTTGACGCGCGATGGGTCAAAGCGGTAGAAGCCAAAGTCGTGGACCGGGTCGCGGTAGATGGGCACGAGGTCGACCTCTTCCTTGTTAACGAAGATGGCATCGGCGACGACCGGTCCCGACGTCACGACGTGGCGGTTGGTCAAGATGAGGCCACGCGTCTTGTCGACGACGAAGCCCGTCGCGACCGAGAAGGACGCGCCGTCGCCGTCAAAGGCGCGGACCGACATCAAGCGGATGATGACGATGGCAGGAATCGCTTCCTGCAGCGAGGCCAGCCATCTTCCCGCTTCCGGCGCCGGCGACGCGATCTCCATGTCCTCCTCCATCGTCGCGTCTTCCTGCATCGGGTCGAGCTCGGCGTCGTCCATCTCCCGGGGACGAAATCAAAACCGATTGTACCGTCCTATCATTGCCCGTGCAGGATTTTGACCAGGATATCGGGGGGCCCGAATAATAATATTCAGGATATCACTGACGCCATACAAAACGAGAGGCACCTTGGGCTGGCTTTGACTTTTCGATTATAAATAGCTGCCGATCCAGGCGAAAATATTGGCCCCTGATTTTATATTTTACACGTCCCTCGGCGACGACGACAACGACGAGGATGACGGCGAGCGGTGCGAGACAGACCGCTTGGCGCCAAGAAGGGTAGGCGCCGCGGAGCGAGGAAGTAATCGCAACGGGCGACCCTGCAGATGGACACAGGAATGATGGACAGGTCAGGCGGCCTGGCGATAGCTCGCTCCGTCCATGATGCTGGGCAATGTGCTGGCCTGCAGGCAGCCAACAGGGCTGCAACCCGTCAAGCCGCAGTGTGCTCTTCGCCGCAGCACTGAAAGTGTAGTGGTTATTATATCCCTTGAGAGATGCAGACGACGCCATGGGTGACCCATGACGACGCGGAGTGGTTCTGAGCCAGAGTTGGCAACAGGCACGGCAGGTTGACTTGACTTGGGATCGAAGGGTGACAGCAGCGTCGCGGTGCACGGTGCTCAAAGTAGCCCATCGCCTCGCGCGCGTCACTGACACTTGGAAAGAACGAACGAGAGGCAGCACGGCCACCGTAACGCGGCGACGGCGTCGTTTGTGCCACAAGAAGATGGTGGCGTCTGGGACTGTGCGCGGACCTCGTTTCTGGGGCAAGCAATGCCACAAACACCAGCAAGCTGCCACAAGCATCGATCGCCCTCGCCACGTGGCAGCGCGAATGAGCAAACACCCTCGCTGTCTGTGGTTGAAGTGCCAAGGCCGAGAAGGCGCTGGCAAGGACGCTGCATTACGCCGAGTGATTCCTCAATCGACTCAGATCATCCGGGTAAGATCTTGCGCAGTCAAGGTCGGGCACCCAAGAAAGTTTCCACGGCGGGGCGCCGCCGCAGCTGGTGCAGTGCCCCGGCTCGGCTCCACGTGCATGTTCAGTAGGTCCCCGCGAGGCCACGTCGACCAATCGGAACGCGCGCTGCTCTCGCGCTGGTGCGGCTTGCCGGATACGTTATCCGGCGCGTCCACGGAACGTTCTCAAGGCATGCGACGGTCCCTTTTCTCGAACTGGGTCGCCGTGCAGCAGTGCGCGTGGCTATACATTCGTCAAGTCATGCGCCACCGGAAAATAAAATATGAGGCGCGTCTGTTAAAAAAATGAGACGGTGGGGACAGCCCGCATACAAAACGCAAGTCAAAGTAGTTCAAGTAGCCGTGTCGAGCTTCAACCCTAGTCCGCGTGTACCCAGAGCACTCGAAACGTGAACGTTCCTTGTGGCAAAAAATGCAAGACCCATTTTTATTTTATGACGCGACACTACATACTAATATCAAGTGAAAGAACAGTGGATAGCGCACTTTGGAAAAAAAAGGTTCGCGAACGTTTAATTAAGCGCGACGTCGGCGTCTGATTGGCCCAAAGTCGGGGCGCGCGGCGTGAATACTGCACTTTTCATTTTTGCAAGTCGTGGGCGTTTTCTCGTGGGTTTGGTGGTGTGGCTCCTTCAGTATCAAGGACCGACAACAACAACAGCAACAGGAAGCAGCACTACTACTCACCAAGAACCAACTCCTCCTCCCGCCCGCCGCTGCCACCACCCCGAGCAGCACGCCCGTCGACGCCCGCCCCACCGACCGCCTCGACGACCCCACCAAGCTAAATGTGCTACGCGCATATGTCCATCAAGCCCCTCCCGCTCTCCAACGATGGCATGACCAGTGCAACGAACAATCCGATCGCGATCGCCATGGAGCGCCACCGCGTTCAGCTCGCGAACGATCTCAAGAAGCGCGAAATGATGAAGAAGGTGCTCTCGGTCCGTAAGGGCCTAGTCCACGTCCAGGACTGCACCTCGTCCGACTGCGACAAGGCGCTCTGCAAGTCCACGAAGCGCCTTATTGCGCAGTACCGCAGCCACGGCTGCATCAACCACGTTAGCGATAGTACCACCACCACTAGTAACTTAGGACCCGGGAAGGCCAAGTGCCAGGTCTGCTCGCTGTGGGCCCTCGTTGCGGGCTCCACGGCGTTGGCCGCCCATTAATTTAAGCTGATCAAATAGCGCATCGTATAAGTAGAAGAAGACCATGAACGAAATGAACAAAACCAAATTTTTGCCTCTTACATCACGATGTTGCTGTCTTGCACCGTGCCCCAAGCACCTCGTGTCCAGTAATCAGGCCGTTACAAGCCAAGCGCCACAAACCTAGCACGCATGGTTGGTGACGATGATACGAATCAAAGCATACCGCTCGTGCTGCGCGTCCGTGAGCTGCTGCATCGTCGCCTAATGGCAGGATACTCGATCACGACTCTTGGATGACACATTCGAATCTCGCACCTGAAACGTCGCGTCGTCATGAAAGTGCGCCAGCGCGACCTGAAAGTCGTCGACCGAAACGTTAAAGTTGGCAGCGACCGCGTCTGTCGCGAGCTTGGAGGCGTCCATGTAGGCCGTCGCGATCTCTTGGCGGACGGCGCCGTCCTTGAGGTTGGTATGACGCGTCTTGATGTCGGCAAGGATCGCTTCCATTTCCTTGGTGAGCGCGCCGATGAGTTCACGCATCATGGCCTCAAGCACGTCACGAGGGATCGGCGTCGTGAGCGGCTTGGGTGCCGTGTCACGTTGGCGCCGACGAATTGGCTCCCGCGACCCCGTGCATTCCCATCGCATGCGACCCAGTTTGCGGATGTACTCGTGGATGAGCTCGGCGTCGGCGGCCTGGATGGGCAGGTCCTATGCCCGTAGTAGTTGCATAAGATCGCAATCAGCGACGTGGACATACCCCGCGCTCCATACGGCGCATGGCGTCTGCGACTTGCTCCTTGGTTACATAGTGGTTGCGAAAGACCGAATCTTGGACTTGGGCGAGAAGTTGCTCAAAGGTTTCGCTCATCTGAAGCGCGCGGTCCTCGACGCTCATGGCCGGGCCCGTCCCTTTCTCTTCCTCTGCCGCAATCTCGTACGCAAGAGCTTCCATCATTTGCCGGGACAAGATGCGCATGTTCGTGTCCACTTGCTCGTAGAGCGTGATGACCTCTTGGACGGTCAGCGCACGGGGCGCTTCGTCACAGAGCGCCGCTTGGGCGACGCACGCGAGGGCAAGTCCGGCGAGCCAGAGTGGCGAGGCATGCGGCGTTGCCATGGGGCTCTGCAGTGGAGCGCGCATGGTCGCCATCGCATGCACAGCGCTGGACGCGCGGAGGCTACCGCGGGCGGCGGCCCGGAGCGGCGCCGTCGCGATCTTCAAGCGCTGCATCATTCGTCTCGTGCGAGGAATTTTAATTGGAGCATACAATTTCTTCGATAAAGAATAAAAATATGCCACAATGAAATTTGCACTGCCAAACGCAAGTGATGTCGAGCTTGCAGACCACTCTGATGAGACAGCGACGGGCACGACCATGGTCGAGTCGACAATGCAGATACAACTATGCATTACCGGAGTACTCTATGCATGGTAGAGCGAGCGATGCAAGCTTATTGCTCTGGTATAAATAAGACGACGCAGAACGCAACGCTGGAGATTTATTGCAACGCTGCGAGCCGGGGAATGGCGACCGGATGTTCGATTCGAGGCCTCAAGCTCACTTGTACTACAACTTCAACCGCCGAGCACTGTACATGTATAGCGACTGCCCAGTGACGGTTAAAGGTGCTGCTGTGCGCTGTGTCCAGAGTGCTTACAACCAACTTCGAGCGTTGATTGAATCGGAATGCAATTATACTATAGTACAGGATATACTCTACATGTTTTGGCTTGTGTGGTGCGGTTCCTTGATTAAATAAAGCGTGGCGTTGGTCGCTCAATGCAAGCCAACAAACTGACGCACAGCCGGAAGGTCGGCGAGCTTGGGGTTGGACGCCACTTGGTGCAAAAAAAGCTGAAGACCCAATCGGCGCTTCTCGAGAAACGCGGGGTTGAGCTGCCGCAAGAGCGACTTGGACGGCAGCACGGGCACGACGGGGCGATCCTCCATCTCCTTGATCTCGCTTTTGATTGCCGTGATGAGCTGGGCAAACTCCGAGTAGCGCTTCCGGAGCAGCTTCGTGTGCGACGCCTCAAGCTTGGCGCCCCAGGTCAATGTGATTGTGTAGCTCGCATGCGTGCAGCTCTCGTCATCGTTGTCGAGGAGCTGGACTTGGGTCACGAGCACCTGCGAGTCGTGGAGGCTGAGCGAGTTGCCCTTGACGAGAGGCGCAAATGTGTGGTCTTCGATCATAGTGTCGAGGTGCTTGCTGCTGTGGAAGCACCGCGTCGCGAGAAGACACCACGAGAGGAAGCCCGAGACGATCGAGAAAGAGAGGCCGGCAGCAAGATACAAGGCGATGTCTGCTTCAAAGAGAAGCCACTGCTGGAGCGTAATGATGTTCATGTTGGTGCTGCAAACACAGGTCAAAATTGAAACTGCAACCTCACCAAGCCACCAAGTCACGAACACTTGGTGAAGGGTAATCGTTGGATTATGGAAATGGGCCGTTCCCGAATCACGTATGCTGTCGCACCAGAGTGTACCTCCCATACAAATTCCTAGTTGCAGGGCGGTTCCAACAAAAATAGGACGCTGGATCTCCAGGATTTAGTGTGCGCCTGGACGCTTGGTGGACAGGATACCACCCATGGATGTAAAAATCGTGGCAAGCCAAAGGAATATGACCACACTGGATAGAATATTCATGTCCAGTATGACTGGAATGGCTCGCGAGTGTCGGCTATCTGAGCATCACTTCGTCTCGTGAGGTTGGCGCCTGCGATCACACTATTTAAACCAACACTATTTCACGACATCTATGATTACCAAACGATGGAACTTCGCGCCAAATTAGGTCGTGTGCGGTTGTGCCACCGCAAGAAGGCGTAATCGTGATTATTTAGCACGCGATAACACGACGTCACCCGAAGCCTGCGACGCGGTGTTAAGATCGCGAGTCGGCTTGGATCTGCGCGTTTACGTCCAGGAGGCTCTTCAAAATCATCTTTTCGCCCAATCGCACGTGGACGCACGAGGCGCGCCACGTCTCCAGCGGGGCCTCTTCGTTCCGAAGCAAGTCGTAATCCTCCTAATGACAACATTCATCCATCGAGAATTCTCGGTAGCGAGACCATACCTCGGCGGTTGTCCGGTATTTGGCCAAACGACCCTGGCAGTAGGCGGTGACCCACGCCCACACGCGCCGCTGGTTGGACGGCTGCCACTCGCCGTGTCGCTGACGGTGCGCAAGCTCGTCGGCGCTTGCTACATATACGCGCAGCCACTCCCATTCCATTGGGTGCTTGTCCAGGTGCTCGATATGAATCGTGAGCGGCTACATGGAGATGCGACGTGGATGATTGCACCTTTTCAAACTCCGTCATCAGTAAGAAATGACATACCACCGACTTGGCAGTTGGCATTCCCTTGGATTCGAGCCACGAGATCTTGGCTTGCGTCAACTCCGGGTTCGATACTAGAACGCAGGTGGGTTCCTTGCCATTCGAGAAGAACGCGATGATGGTTACCGTCGTCTGTGATTGCCACATCTTGCTTGATCTGGAGCGGATCCAGAACTGTCGCCTGCGCCATGGAGGCAAAGCCTGTACCCAATTCAAAACATGACGCCAAGTACCATTGCGACGGCCAACATACCGTAGTGGCGCAAAAACGTTGACTGCGTGTGGTTGCCATAGTTGATAAAGAGCTGGTCGCCAGGCGCGTGGTCGGCCGTCGCAGTAACGACAAACGCATCGTCGTTCGCCACGTACTCGTGGTGGCAGGCTGACCTACGCTGGTATCGCAATCGCGTCCATCACATTCTCGACGTACGCCGACGCAGAATGGTTGAACCACTCGAAATACGGGATGAGCGTGAAGGGCTGGTTGGCGCCCGACGTCGCGCGCGACATGAGCAGCGTCAGCGCCCACTGAAACTCGGCGGGACTCACGATGGGCTGCGCGCCAAAGAGGTGCGAATACATGTTGCGGTAGAACGCGCGCCTGTATGTTCGTCAGCGACACAACGCGTGCACAACATGGACATACCCGTCTTGGATCGTGTCGAGGACGTCGCAATGGCGCAGCTCGTCGAGGCGTCGCTCCGACCAGTACATGGGCACGTCGATCTGCGGCGGGAGCGTGCTCACGTAAAGGTCGCTCGGGTCCTTCATGACGACGTGTGTAGCGAGAAGCACAGCGTCGGCCATGCGGCGATTCTTCTGACAGTACGTGTCCACGCGCTCGAGAAAGGCCGGGGCTTCAGCCATGGCGCTGGCGCGGGCACCGGGCGCAGAGACATCGTACCAGAGATCGCTGGACGCCACGAAGAGAGTTTCGCCGGCAGGAATCTGAGCGACCGCTTGAACGCCCAAGCCCATGGACGGAAAGCGATTCACGCGGATCTTGGGCGACACGAAGCACCCGCGTGTGCCCTGGACAAGCTGCACGAGCGCTTGCTCGAGACGTCCGACAACCATTGTTCGACGCGCCCGATTGGCTATTGCACGCCAACTAAACCTTTCGACTAAAGTGATGGTTTAGTCGATATGGTATCCGGATAGCTGGGAGCTTGAAGTTGAGACCACGATGCACGACCAAGGCGGAAGGATCAAGGGCAACAAGTTGCATGCAATTGTCATCAGCCAGGCACCGTAATGGTCGTGGCTGGACGCTACAATAGTACTATCATGATACTGGCACACCTCTATCGTGGAGTTTATTACTCGAAATCTAATGCATCGGGAGGAGCTCGGCTTGCTCTTCAAACAAGACGGACCGGACCATCTCGTACGTGAAGAAGCCTGCGGCGTTGGCGGGAAAGGCTCGGATGAGGCACGGGGAGTAGCCCTTCCAGAGCGCGCGCGGGCCTTCTTCCTTGATGATCGTGCGGAAGCAGTTCCACCAGCCACCGTCTGGGAGCCAGCGCGAGGCCGCGTACAGCGGAGGGTGGCCCAGCGGCTGCAGCTGAAGGCGAGACTTGACCACATCCTGAGGGTAGCTCACGGTCCAGCACACGCAACCTGCAAAGCCGCCGGCCAAGAGCGTTGTTGTAGCACTCGGCTTGCCGTCGACTCCCTCCATCTGGCTCGTAAAGACTTGTTGCAGCAGCTCGTCTACACAAGCGAGTGAGCTTTTGCCGAGCTTTCGAGCAGCAAAGTATATACAGGTGCCAAACTGCCCAATGTAGCTGGGCACTTCGCGGTACATGGTCGCGACCTGGCCGCGCCAGAGGCCCCGGATGCCGTCGATCTCGACGATCTTCTTGACGCAGTCCATCGTGCCGTTGAACTTGATTTCGTTTGCGTGCGTCGCAATGGCTTCACCCTGCGCCTGCAAGTGGCACTTGACGAGCTCGACAGGTGTGACGACCACCGAGTTCATCAAACCCGCCCACGCCCCTACACCGTTGCCGTTAGCGGGCGTCGTCATGGACGTCGTTTACCGGCAAGCATCGCTTCGTTGTTGGTGAGCACGCCGTTGTGATTTTCTCGGCGGTTGAGCAAGAACGACTTGGCGCTCTCGTACGTGCTAAAGACGACGGCATTGACGAGCGGCACCGTCGTCATAGGCGAGACCATGCCGCGGTAGAGCCCGAGGAAGCCCTCCTTGTTGATTGTCTGCATGACACAGTCGAGCGGGCCCTTGAAGGACGACGAGAGCGGGCAGTGCATTTGCAGCCGCACCTTGACCGTGTCAAACTATGGACGCAATAAGCCACATGCCATGGTGACATGCTCGAGCGTACCGGGTGACCCACGACGGTGGACGAGACGCCGGCGAACGACCCGGCGATGAAATCGCGAATGCCCGACAAATCGCCCGGGCTCTCGACGGCCAGCTTGGTGCGGTCGTCGTAGTAGTGGTTGTGGCGCGGGCACCACACGTGGTGCACGTGGTCCGTGTGCATGGCAAAGTGCGGGTGGTCATCAATGATCTCGTCCGGCGGCATGTGCGTGTGGCGGCGCACGATGAAGCGCTTCGTCGGGCGGGTCTCCTCCATCGGCTTTACGACCTCTGTGAAAAGGCAAGATGGCGTGCTGGAATCTGAGCTTGGAGTTCCAAGTCACTTGGGCTTCGTATGGCCCCAACTTCAAGCGCCACAGTGGGATGTATTTCAGGAAAGTCAAGATTCGCCGTCGTTGATTGGCTACAATTATGGACCCCGGGGCACACCACGTGGCGCGCCGATGGCGCGGGTGCGCTTTCGAAAGGGGCACGTCTGGGCGCGTGCGGACAGAAGGGGCATTTGAGCATTGGAGATGCTTCCAACGAAGGTATTATATATCTCGGCTGCAACGAATCCAGACTTGACAGTATTCGACCAGCAGTTCTATTCGTCTGGATGCAGCACAAGATGTGCAAAGCCACTCCAGCATCAAACGCGTGGTCGGAACAGTGGTTCCGTCTTGACCATTGCACCCATATGGATGGATGGCGTCCGCGGCGCCGACGGCGAAGAAGGGAAAACGACCCACCGTGGCAAGATCTCCCTACCATCATCATTCCTCAGCAGCGAGAACACCGCGACTCGCAAAGAAATCGGAATCCGCACCCGCGCTTCTCCTCGCCCACTCTTGCGATGGGCGCGAGTAGCTTTACTGTCGCGACATCACCTGTGTCGGCACGCGAGTATCAGCCCATTGCGCATGTCCGTTTTCTACACCAACAATCATAGCGATCCAATGCACAAGCCGACCAAAAGCGACTCGCGCGTCCGTGCGACGCACGCATATACACCGGGCTTCTTCTCTTCTAACATTAAATTGATCGACAAATAAGTTCTTTGACTACACTAGGCCACCGGCGGGGCGGTCGCCGACTCGCGCACGTCGGCGAGGTGCGTCGTCTCGTTGATTCCGCGCAGGTACAGCGCGTGGTCGTTCCCGACGTCGATTTGTGTCACGCTGCAGTAGCCCATGACGATCGTGTGGTTCATCTCACCTGGTGAGAGCACAAACCCAACGTTGTATGCAGCCTGGTGCGTGCAATACCGGATGAAGCTGGACGAGCACACGACGATTGTGATCGGGTACATGTCGTCCGGCGCGCAGAGCAGCTGCAGTGCGAGGGCCATCTTGGCCGAGCGACTCAGGTAGCGCTGCGAAGCTGAGAGGCCGTGGGGCGCGCTCTCTCGCAAGAGCGCAAACTCGTGCCGCGCGACGCGTTGCTGGCGCGACGCCGTCTCGTATGGGTTGTACGTCTCGTAAATGCCGGCAGCCGCGTCGATCTCCTTGGCGATAAAGTCCATGGTTTGGATCGACCGCGTGACGTTGGCGTAGACGATGCGCACGTCTTGGTACGTCAAGCCCGCGTCGTCGATGAGCGAGCAGAGGTACTTGGCCGTCGCGCGCGACTGCTCGTCGCCGAGCGGCGTCAAGCACTTTTCGGGGTCCATCGTCTTGAAGTGGTGGTTCTCGTACTCGCCGTGGCGCACAAATAGAATGCGGTGGCGCATCGCCGCAGGTTTGCTGTTGGACGGCGTGTGAGGCCCGAGCTGGTGGACCGGCGGCGGGTTGTGCAATGTCACGGGCAGCTTGACGTCCGGCTGCGCATCGGACTTGCGCGCGCCAAAACCGAGCGACTGTCCGAGTTGTTCGACAAAGCTCAAGGACGCCTCGGGCGTCGACCGCACAAGCCGTCGTAGCCGCTTGGTGAAGTGGTCAGGGTCCATGAACGAGGCCGACGCGGACGCCATTTGGATGGCCCAGAACCACATGTGCAGCGTTGCTGCGTTGGAAAACTTGAGGAAGAGCTCGTCGACGTCGCGCAGGCCCGCGACCTCGTACATGCGCATCTCCGTGGTGCTGAGGACCTGGACGCGGCACTTGTGGATGGGACACTGGAAGATCTGATCGACGTCGTCGAGGCCGGCAAAGCACATGATACCAGAGGCCAAGCCGGCCCAGTACGACTTCCACGATATGCCCATGCACGACACGTGGTGGATCTTGACAGGCCCGACGAGCAGAAAGTCCATGTTGCGCGAGTGCATTTGCAGCACGGCGGCGCCAAAGTCGACGCTACTGTACGGCAGCGCGTGGTCCCAAGAGAGCGTCAGAAGCTGCTCTTCTTCCTCGTAGCTAATCACGCGGCGTGTGCGGAAGATGTTGTACGGCATGGACGACAACGGGCACGGGTACTGAAGGTCGTCCACGTAGTGCGTTGTGCACAGCTCGTCGGCGAACGCGACACGCTTTGCCTTTCGCGATGCCGCGACGGCTTCGAGCCGGTGGTTGAAGGTCTTGAGGTCGAGCAGGTCCACGACGAGGTCGTCGCCCGAGCCCATCCGGCTGAGCCGCTGCTCGTCGAACGAACTGGCTCGGCTCTTGTGCACGCCGGCCTTGAGCTTATCAAACAGCGTCTTTTCTTGGTTGAAGGACGAGCGAAGTGCCTCGCCTTCCTTGGCGAAGCTGTCGCTCTTCGGGCGGCCCATCGCTGGTTGTCTGGGTTGTGCGCGATCGCTGTTGCGGCAACACCGACGACCACCACGCTGCAGTGACGCGCCTCCGGATACCGCTGAAGCTCAATTGAGGTGCGATGCAGTCAGCGAGTCTAAGCGCACGCCATTTTTGGTCGCGCATGGTGAGAACATCCCGTTGACGCTAATCAAAATGGTCACCTCAAGCCAGCGTTGCGTTCAGTACAGATCGGTACACTACACATTTCAATGTGGATACTGGGGTGCGAGGAGATGCCTATCTTTTAAATGCACAGGTGCAGAACTCTTATAGGGCATGTAGCCTTCTATAAAGAAGGGAACGTGGACACAGCGCGGGTCGAGTATCATTGCGTGCATTTATCCAAGACAGGCCACAGCGTTTAAGCTTGTGTTGCGCTCAATTTCTAAGTTTTGAGTTTCGCGTTCGGATAACGTTGTGTACCAGCACCCATTACGCTGTCGTGTCTTTTTAAAATGCGACGTAATATTATTCGCGACTCTACCGCCTTATACTCAAAATGAGTTATGCTCCATTCAACGGCACGAAATCGGATTATTACTGCCGTCATTCGGTTTTAAAACCAGCTCTCCGTGGGGCCCCCTACGTACCTTGGATACTTGCCTTGAACATTGTATGAGATTCTTTTATGGGGCCTGCTTCTAAGAATAGGCCTGTCGCACCTGGTCGTTCTACACAGGGTGGGAAGCGTTCTTCACGTGCGATTTTCACCATTTTCTTTCTACAAAGGACACAGGATTCCTGTGAAACAAACGTGAGAAATGCGGTGTGTACGTGTGAAATCGGCAAGTCCGCCCTGGATGTTCACGCAAATATTTCAGCTCTGAGTTCGGCCAGTCTGCGTCTTGCCCAAATGATCCTGTCGCGCGCCGCCATCGCTGCCCTCGCTCTCTGCGGCCTCGCGCATGGCCAGTCGGGCGATACCGGCCAACTTGAGACAGCCGTCGTCACAACGGATTCCGACGCCTTCTATGGCACGTACTCGTACGACCCGCTTGGCCCAGGTCAATGGGGCGGCAACCTGCCCACCGAGGACGCTGCCATCAAGACGACCGTGGTCTCGTTGTCTGCTGTGGCTGGCGTGCCAGACGTCTTTGGCTGCAACACCAGCGCTCTTCTCGACTCGTCGGTGCTGAAGGCTCACCTCGTACGTGCAATGTGCTCCGCCCAGAAGCTAACGATAACGCCTCGTAGGCGACGTTCGCCGCAAGCAGCCAGCCGTTTGCGCTGATGATCCAGCGCGGTCTGTGCACGTTCACCGACAAGGCGGTCACGGCGCAAAAGCTCGGCGCCACCGCGGTGCTCGTCGC
Source organism: Saprolegnia diclina VS20 (assembly GCF_000281045.1). Taxonomy (NCBI): domain Eukaryota; phylum Oomycota; class Saprolegniomycetes; order Saprolegniales; family Saprolegniaceae; genus Saprolegnia; species Saprolegnia diclina. The sequence continues at coordinate 70,120 of NW_008246103.1, read as the reverse complement.
GGACACTGTCGAGTCGATCTACAACACGACCGTGCGCGAGAACGCCACGGTCTGGGACAAGGCCGACGCCTATGACTGCTCGCAGGGTCAAGCAACGCTCGCAACGCTAGCTAGCCCGCCGTGGAGCGACGCCAACAACGACGCGTCGTGCAGCAGTGACTGCCCGTCCGGCCGCTGCATTCCGACGGGCAATGGCAACCAAGTGTGCTGCATGTGGGACGTCACCGACTACATGGGCGCCGGCGTCAACTACAACCAAGTCACGATCCCTCTTGTGCGTGTGCGCGCCATGGACGCGGCCAAGATCAAGGACGGCTCGTCTGTCAGTATTTACAAGCGCTTCATTCCCAAAGTCGACCTCGCGCAGGGTCTTGTATGGGCGATGGCAGTCGCGACGATCATCATGGCTGGGTACCTTGCGTCGTCGCTCGAGCGCAAGAAGGCGGTCGTGCGCACGGCTCCCGTCGGTCACGTCACGGCGACTGTCGTCGCCCAGCTGCGCCAGGAGCAAGAAGAAGAGCCGGCCATGGACATCAACTGGACGCACGCGATTGGGTTCCTCGTCTTTGGCTCGGCGTTTCTCCTCTTGCTCTTCTACGTTAACGTGGTCATGATCGTCATCGTCATGTACTGCTTTGGCGCCAACTCGGCCATTAGCACGATTCTCTTCTCACCGCTCTTTGAGCGCGTCAAGGCGCTGCGCAAGCCGCTCTGGATTTTTGAAACCAAGGCGCTCGGCGACATTTGCATCTCGGCCGCAGACTTGCTCTCGTTTGCGTGTTCGCTGAGCCTCGTGCTTCTCTGGGTGCTCTCTCGCCACGCGTCGTGGGCGTGGGTGCTCCAAGACGTCTTTGGCATTTGCGTCTGCACCCTCTTTTTGCAGACGATCCGCCTTCCCAACATCAAGGTCGCGGTCGTGCTTCTCGTGCTCGTCTTCCTCTACGACATCTTTTTCGTGTTCATCTCGCCCTACATCTTTGGCAAGAGCGTCATGATCGTCGCGGCGCAGGGTGGCAAGCAAGACGCCAAGACAGCGCCGGGTGCCTTTTGCCTCCGGTACCCCCGCGACACGACGTACGGCTGTGTGAAGGAGGAGATTCCGATCTTGCTGCGTCTCCCCAAGGTGACCAACTGGCTCGGTGGCCAAGCGATGCTCGGCCTCGGTGACATTGTGCTGCCCGGTCTTCTCCTCGTCTTTACGGCCCGGTACGACTATGCGACGCGCGGCAACGTGCTCGGCCACCCGACAAAAAAAGCAACGCCCGCCGCGTACCCCGGCCGCATCGGCCTCTTTGGTGTCATGTGCATTGGGTATGCGATCGGTCTTCTTCTTGCCAACGTCGGCGTCATTCTCATGCAGTCGGGGCAGCCCGCGCTCTTGTACCTCGTGCCGTGCACGCTGGGTGTGCTCTGCCTCATTACGTGGCGCCGCGGTCTCCTCAAGAACCTCTGGGTCGGCCCCAAAGAGTTTTTCGCCATGCCCGAGGCCGAGCCCGAGCATCCTGTCACCGACTATGCCAAGCAGGACCCGACACCGACGGTTGTATAATCTAATCGTCAACATGGCTCGAAGTCGTTTCACAAACAATTATGACCGTGACCT
>NW_008246103.1:62106-68134 GCF_000281045.1 Saprolegnia diclina VS20 | reverse complement strand
AAAGTGTTTTCGTTTTGGCGCTGGGCTTGTTGACTTGTGTTTTCGTTCTGGAGGCGTGGAGCTGGGCAGTTGGCTGGATGCATTTGTTTTCATTTTGGCGGCGTGGCGCGATGGATTCGGTTTCTTTGTTTGGGTCGATGTCTTGGGTTTCGGGGTCGATGATATGGATCTTGCTGCTGAAGGTCGATGGCTAATGGCGTTGGCGGTGGCGGCGGCGGCTGGCTGATTTGTGCTCTGTGCTCTGTGCTCTGTGCTCTTTGCTATGTGCTCATGTTGGTTCTGTGTTGGATCTGATGTTGCTTGTGGTCCCCCTGACCGTTGTTTTTGTTGCTGGCTGGCTGGAGCATGTCGTCGTCTTCCTCGGATACGTCGTCTTGTACAGCGTGGCGATGAGTTCCTCATCGCTCAGCGTCGCTTGATCTGATGGCGCGGCTCGCAGCAGGCGAAGGCGTCGACTGACGAAGCCTCCTTCTGCCGCGGCCTGAATGACCGACGGCCGCGCCTCTGAGGACGCGGCCACTCGTCGGTTGGTTTCGCTTGCGGAATGGCTGGAAAAACGCAGAATAAGTGATATCGACTGTTGTAACGGGTGATTCATCCTTTCGTGACACGACCGACGGCAAGATCATCATGGAGCCCCAGGAAGCGCCAAGGCTCGAACCTGAGGGTCGGACCAGACGACTGGAATCTTGGCGCTGAACAGAGTCCCATCCTACTCGAGCTGCAGCTGCCATCGCCTCGGTCGCGCGCAGTGCGATAAGTTGCAGTCTGCAGCGAGCGCCGTCGTCAACCGCACCTTGCATCGCAACCAAGTCCAGACGATCCCACACTCCTGTGCGTGCAAAGCATGGGTGCATAACAAAAGATGCGCAGTGACGACGAGGCCGAGCCGCCAGAGCCAATTGGTGCAACACCCATACCATTGATTCAGGTCGCGCGATGAGCGACTTGCCATCGCTCGAGAGAGACGGACGGCACACCAAGCGAGAGCGCTTAGCGTTCGCGATCGAGCGCGACATCCTCGACATCGCCCGCGACAGTGCGTCGACCGTTGCCGACGCTGACGAGGCAGCGATCAAGCCCCTTCTCATGGACACCTTGTTCTCAAGCGCGACGAAAGTGGTCGACATCCCTGGGTTCCTCTTGTGCTGCTATCTACCCGGCGCCCCGACGGCCGAGACCATCAAGTCCGTTCTCGCGCACCTCGAGATGGAGGTTCGGCCCACGGATACACGCGCCGAAGGACGCGTTTATGACGCCATCGTGTCCTCTGCCACGTAGGGCCAAGATGTGACAGCCCTCACAGAATTTGACGAGTTGATCGACAAGAGAGACGATCGGTACGTAAACTGCGGCAATTGTGGTTTCAGATGCCACATTTTTCGTACCAATTGTCGCTCTCCTTGTCGCTCAACTCGGCAAATTCTGTGTCTAGGAAGCGTGACGCACAAGCCTGCCGCAATCATCAGCGCGACGTCAACTGCATCGTGCGGCGCATCGTCGACGCCATGGCTGGTGAGGCAATGACGGACCAGCCCGGCAGCATCCAGGAAGTGCTCCGCGACTTCGTCTTCGGGGACACGGGCAGCGTACGTCGCGACACGGGCGCCATTGTTTTGGCCAACTCGCTCACCCGCGGTCAGGCAGCGCGTTGGGCGGCGCGGTACTGAAATTCTCCATTGGCGTCCGCGTCACTAATGTTTCTCTAGATTGAAGGTGCTACAGAGCGTCGTGCGCCATTTCCAGATCAAGTACCCGTTATGGACAGCTTGGCACGATGCCAATGGTGAAGCGCCGTCGCCGCGCCCATCACCACCTCCGCCCGCGCAGCAAGCAGAACCAACCTTATTGACGCGCAAGCGGAAGAAGCCCGCCGTCGTCTCGACGCAAACGGCGACAACGCCAGCTGACGTTATCGACCTCACCTCATGGTCCGACGACGCTGTACTCAGCCCGCCAGCATTGCCCCGCAAGGTGCACCGGTACTGTACCAGTAAGCTGTGTGACCGCTTGGCTAGCACTGTAACTCGCTAATCGACATTCTACTTGGATTTACTTGAGTGCATTATTGGCAAGGACATGAATACATGAAGTATCAACCGAGAGAAATGAGTTGGACCATAGCGGTTGTTCGTGTACCAGCGGCATACGCGCAATCACTACGTTGACGAATACTAGTATCTGTCACTTGGCTTAGAAGGCATGCTTGCCCTTGTCACTTCCGAGGTCGAGGGATCGAGAATCAAATTTGGCTTCATGCAAATTATCTACTTCTTGAGCGAGCAGAAGAACAAAACGTCGTCTACCATGCTCGAGGCGAGACGGTCGCGCTGCTTGGACACCGTGTTGCCGCTTTCGGAAAAGCTTAACTGCGCTGGAAGTTGGAATCGTAAACACACTGCGCGCGACCTTCTTGAGCACTGATAGATCGTTGCGGGCCTTCCACCAAGCAAAGACCTCGAAGTCTTCGATCGCCGTAGGCGCCGACGTAGTGCCACAGGTCGAGGTGCATCTTCTCCTCGAGAACCTCGGCCAAGATGCTGGCGACGACATCGCTGTCGTCGATGTTGCCTTCAAATGCCAGCGGAGCTTTGTGTACCAGTAGAGCGCCTTGGCAGCGTCGGCAACTGAAACGTTTCCGAGGGCAAAGTCGACTGCTGAAAGGGCTCGGCAGCTTGATACCTTCCGCGAGTAGCTCCGTGGCAATCGGCGAGTCCAGATCGACGACGCGACTGGCAAATTGACGCGACATCGTCAAAGCTCATGTGAACGCTCTTGAGGCAGCGCAGCAGTCATCTCCATCGCGTCGAGTTCTCTTGCATGAGCGTCGTAGTAAGACGATCTTGATGGCGCGCTTGCTTCATGCCGGACGAGATTCTTGCACGCGTCGATGAGGGTGAAGACCGCCGGGATGCGAGTCACGTATGCGTACGCCGTGTTTTTGATCCCATGGACCATGTCTTGTTGAGCACAGTGGTAATGGCCGTGCTGAGGCGGTGGTCGAGACGTGCGAGCCGCGTGTATTGCGACGGCAGACCTTGGCTTCCCATATGTTGGAACCATTGTCTGTGACGAAGACAAGCTGTGAGGACACGGCGAGGTTGAACTCGCGGAGGATCTTTTGCACGCCGGAGCCGCACGCGGAGCACATGGTCGAGAAATTGCCAGTCCTTCGTATGCGGGTGCACGTCACCGACATCATCGACCGGCTGGAAACGGGTGCGGTCCAGGCGTCGGTCGCGAGACCGCAGTGGTGCCACCTCGCGTGAAACCGCCTGCTTTCGCTATCCTGACGGCGCAAACGACGAAGAAAACAAAGCCGGTAACAGAACAGAACAAGAACAACGTCTCCGAGCCGGCCGCGGCTCCCACGTCCAAGAAGGCGCCGCACGGACGGACGACGTCGACGACGGGCCGGCTACGAACCAGGCCAAGGCCAAAGCGCCGGTCATCCAATCGCTAGTCGTGCTGCCCAAGCCAAAGACGGTCGTCGCGCCGCCGAAGCCCAAGATGCCACGGTCCTGCCTGCGCCCATGCCGGCGGCGCTCAAGAAGAATGTGCTCTTGACTCGGTCGACGCAAGGGCATGTCGCCTCTCATGGACGATAGCGGCACAACTGCCATGTCGCCACGCTGTGACGGGCGCTTATGCGCCATACAGGAGAATGTGCGGTTGATGCGTCTCGTCTTCGAAGCCAGCGCTGCGCTGTCGCGTAGCAGTCCAACGAGTTCATGCTCGCGATCATTGACCGACTCGCTTCGATTGCCCGCATTGGCCTTGAAGGCTTGAATGAGCTGGAGAGCTGCTGGCTCCGACGCACGGTGGTGCGACGGTGTGCGCTCCGGGGCGTTCGCGAGCGATCGTGGCTTCCGTATTTGAGCAAGCAGCTGTGCCACGACCAGTGCTAGAGTCTCGTGTGGCGCCGGGGCACCCGGTCGTCGTGGCGTCAGCTCTTTGTTAAAGAGCCCGCGCGATTGCCCGTTGGACCAGTACTTGTGTGCAAGAACAAGCGCCGACGCCCGCGATTGTGCCGGGGCTTCTTCCAGCTTCTTCCAGCTGCGATGCCGCCTAAAATGCGTGGCAAGTCGGCTCAGGTTCGTCTGGTGAATACTTGTCGTACTGTATTGTCGCTGTGGCTGCTCGTTTCTGGCGAGCTTGTGGCGCCAGATCCAACGCTGGACCCGGCTGGCTACGCGCATTTTGCTGCCTGTGTCACGGCCGCGCATTCACGTCGCGAGCGTCGGCCGAGAGCACGGGAGCGTCGATATACTGCACATGCGCCGTTGGTCCATCCATTACGATCGCAACGACTGCGTCCGCGGCCACCATTGCCACGACGCAGAGTTGTAGCACCGAGAACTGTTGGCACCACGACTGCTGTTGCCCCTTGACCACCGTGACCACCACGGCCACGTCCTCGACCACGACGAGTCAACAACGTCGGGCGTTGCGCAGCACGGAGATGAAGCTCACCTTTCATTTACGTCGTGGGCTTTACGCCATGCGTGTGTGCTCGCACGTTGGCCCGGTCGAGCCTGTCTTTGCGGGCCACGAGGTGTGCTCCAAGACAGCCAACTCTGTCTTTGGCTCAACCGTCTCGCGCATGTGAGCGTGGAAGTCCTTGGCGAAGGGTGGTGTAGCAAACAGCATGTGGCTCCCGCGGCAAGGCCTCAAGTCGTCTGCCGCGTGCTAATCGTGCACTCTCGTCAAGCACAAGCGCATGTCATACAACACGAAGTCAGAACGTACGACGATCGCGCTTCGAAAGACGACATTGACTTCGTCTCGAGCATTGAGTCTTGAGAACAGCACACGTGCTACCTTCGCGATAAGGCTCGCACTTCGTCTGGGTCAAGCCAATTGCTCGGGAGGGCAATGCGACGAAGACGCTTGCGACGTGTGTCAAGATGCTCCATATTGCGAACAACGAAAAGATCGTGGTCATGTCGAGCGACGACGACAAGATGTTCCACAATTTGACGATTTTGTGCTCTGCTCCAGTTGTATCACGCAGCAGCTCACGCCGCAAGAGGTCGCGCTCGTTGAGAAGTTCAACTACGTGTTGATGGACAAGGTGCGCGCGGTGCAGGCCCCGTACGGATTGCCGGACGAGCGCTGGAATGAGTGCACCATGCCGGACCGGTTCGTGCTTCTTGCGGACGACGGCGAGAAGGAGATTGATGTGCTGCAGTCGTTCAAGGAAGCCATCGCGTTTCGCCCCGCGCCCGATTCCGCGCCAGGTGGAACGCAAGGTGCTCAACTGCCATCGGTTGTTCAAGCTCGAGCAAATCTTTGGCCTCGACTTCGACGAGACGTACGCGCCGATCATCCGCTTCGAGACCTTGCGCGCCATCCTGCTCCACGCGACCTTCGTGGACGGAAGCTGCGCCAGAACGATTTCGTCACGGCGTTTCTCAACGCTGCGCTCAATAGGGGTTGACTCGTCTACACGGAGCAGCCGGAAGGCTTCGCTAAGAACGTCCAACGCTTGGTGTGCCTACGATCTAACGCCTGCGTCAAGTGCCTCACGAGTGGAACTCGATGTTGTATGAGTTCCTTGTGAGCCTCGGCTCCAAACGCAACGAGAAGGATCGCGGCCACTAGACGAAACCTGAGGGAGGAAAGTACTTCCGCGACGTCGTTTTCGTCACTGTGTACGTCGACGATCTGCTCATCCTCGGCGACGGCAAGTACTCGAAGCCGGTAATTCAGGCGCTCCTCGCCAAATTCAAGATGACGCAGCTTGGCGACGTCCGCCACCTTCTCGGTGTTGAGATCGACTACGATTCCGGCAAGCGTCTCCTTTTCTCGCAGCGTCGGTTTACGCAAAAGATCATCGCCAAGTTCGGCATCATCAACATGCCTCCGTCGATGGTGTCGCAGCGCTGTGGCTTCGCGCATAGAGCGTCATTTCGAAAATGCAATTTTATTTAAAATAATTCATAGAAAAATCACCCAGTGCCAGGGACGCCGCAAATCTGCACGCAGAGCCTCTGTCTATCACTGTTGACTTGTAGTGGGCCGTTGA
>NW_008246103.1:55737-57796 GCF_000281045.1 Saprolegnia diclina VS20 | reverse complement strand
GACGCGACAAAACGACCTGCAATTTTTTTCAGCCAAACTTTGCACATCGATAGAGGACTCTTTGGAGATTACAGCGCACTACGATATTTTCTCGATGGAGTCTTGGTGCTCTATAGATTGAGGGCCAAAGATTGTCAAATTATACTTGGTTTTAGTATGGACGAGCACTTGATGAAATTCGACCTCGCCGACCAAAAATCTCTCTTTCATTTGAACACAGTGTGGCCAATAGTAATTTGTCGGTGTATCGCGACCACCGACACCGTCCTCGCATGGCTTAAACGCATGCCGAAGAAGACGAAAACGAAGATATCCGCGAAGACAGGAAAACAGATCTAGACAGCCGCGGTCAACGTGGCAGACAAGTAGGAGTCGGTGCTCTCGATAAGTATCCACTTGTGCTGGCCGGTGACAAAGGCGCTGCCGCCCGACGACAGCCACATGCACTTCCTCGAGCTCCTGCGTGCGATCCGTGCCAAGCTAGCTCCGCTTCGCTCACCGGCTGCAACATCAATTTCTAGTGGATTTTCGATGAAATTCTGGCGGATTCTACTCCTATCCAACAAGTGCTACCAGATGTAACAGAGTGACCCTTGGACGTCTCCGCGGGGCTGCTACGAATGCGAGAGGAAGCGGAAAACAGGTTGCGCTGAAGCTCGATCGAATGCGACTGCAAGACTGGAAAGTCGAGAAGTGGCAAAATGGAAACTGATCATTGGGAAGCAACGCTTAACGTGTAGAGCTAGACTCACTATGCTGCATACCGAGGCCGAGACTAAGGCATCGGTCTTCAACGACGTGGTCTTGATGATCAGCGACGAACAAGTGCGTACGTGGCACGCGTGAGGACGCTGGGTATTGAATGTCCGAGGACCCTTGCATCGTGCAAGCCGCCCAGATCCGCGCAATGCTCTTTGTCTTGGGCATAGACAAGCTCATGGGTGAGGTGCGCGCGGTCTGGGTGGCTCTCAAACAAAGCGAGACGACGCTTCTGGCAGCGGCTGGGGTCACCAACTACTGCGTCTGCGTGATCGAGTCGCTCGCGGCCGAGCTGATCCTCGCACTTCCGTATGTGGCGACGCTCGACGGCATTGGCATCCTCCTTTGGACAGACACGCTTCGTCTTCTTCTCGAACGCACCGAGCTTGGGCTCAGCGAGGCCTTGGTGATGTGCTTCAAGGTGCGGCGTGCTTGGACAGCGGCAAGCTCGACAAGAGCGTCTATATGATGGCCAACAGCGTGCAAATTGGTGCTTTTGCTCTAAAGATTCCCTGCAAATTTAAGCGCCAGGAATGGTCGCCACGCGACGATCTCGTGCTTGAACTAGGGTCCGGGGGAGTGGGCTGGTAGGAACGATGAAATCATATGGATTAAATACATAATCCTTCAACGTAGCCCGGATGGCCCACGCCTTTCCAGACGTGAAGATATCGAAAAGCGGTGTCTGCAACGATCTCGTGGTGCTCACGGATGGAATTGAGCGTCTCATCGCACTTCTCGTGTGGTCCGACGTACGTCACATGGAACCGTCGCCCGTCCGTGACTTCAGGCAAAATCTTGGCGACTTGGATCGGCCCATCCGCAAAAAAGCAAATGCAGTGGGCGGTTGCACACGAAGGTTAATATGGTGCGCACGTGCAGCTGTGATAGCCCGCAAGGTAGCGTCGCTGATTTTTGGCGACGTCTCGCACCGCCCGTAGTCGTGGCCCTTGGCGATACTGAAGGGCGCAACGTTGTGAGACCCTGCAGTCGGGTTCTTGGCGCATGTCGAGCACACCACGTCGTTGATTTTGTCTGGGACAAGGCTTGGGTTCAGATGATAGTGCACGCCATCAACGCGGAGCACCGACACAACTTCGGAGACGAGCTTGCTGTCGCGCGGTAGCCGAACAACTTGGAAGTCATCGAGGCGAAACACTGTGGGTAGGTGTTCGACAGGCCCCGCGTCAACAATCTGATCTTCGCATTCGTAGAGTGCCTCGTTGCACGAGGCACATGCAGCGATGCGCCCGGATCCGGCATCTCGCTGGCGTCTCCTGACAGCGTGCAGCGTCTGCCT
>NW_008246103.1:0-55487 GCF_000281045.1 Saprolegnia diclina VS20 | reverse complement strand
GCCTTCAAGCCGCACGACCTTTTCTTCGTGCGTCTCGGTGGCCTTCTGCTCAGCGCGCGCCTTGCGCTTGCGCTCATTCGATGCTCGCATGTTGCTTAAATGTCTAGCTAGCTAGCTAGCCACATGGCGTTTTATAGCAAGAGCGGCCGGTCAATGCACATCACCGAGCGACATGGCGCCGGCCTGTCAAAACGCATCAATGAATTGTTGCGAGCTGTCCAATCATTTTACGCAAGCAACAACATTTTAACCAATCCAAATTGGGACAAACAAACAAACAAACCAAACAAACAAACAAACAAACAAACAAACCAAACAAACAAACAAACAAACAAACCAAACAAACAAACAAACAAACCAAACAAACAAACAAACAAACAAACAAACAAACAAACAAATAATCCCTGGTGGGCTGGGTAACCAGGAGGTTCCTACCAGTATAATTGGAGTCGGTGGATGTGGACACAGAGTGCGATGTGCTTTGGTTGGTGACATCCCTCTCGCGACGCGACATCCTCGAATAAGTAGCTCAATCGCACGATTCGTTGGAGTTGCGATGGAAGAACACACGGTTGTGGTCGGGAAACTAAAAGTGGAAGAGAGCTCGGTGTATATTGGCAAAGAGAAGGTAACGGAGACTGGTGACTGAGCGTGGCTGTGCGTGTCTAGGCGAACAAGTCTGAGCCTTGACGTTGTGCGACCAAGCCTTGAGAAAGTGCGCAACCGAAGTGAGTTGGGCTGGCTAACCGATTGATGATTTCTGTTGTGTTATCCGGTGAGCTTTGGGCGTGCGAGTCGGCTCTCGCTGGTCTAGTTTGTTTGTGGTGAAAACGTCATCGCCAAGGGCTAATCCCTTGAGGCGACGCATGCAAAACCCCACACGCCGAGTGACAAACGGTGGGCAGCGATGAGCCATGATTGGCAGCGAAACCTACCAATAAACTCCCTTCTTGACTGTTGGCGGCAAGTCTGCCTTGGTAAGGCATGACTAGCAGCCGTCAGTTACGGCTGGGTAGGATACAAACGGTGCCAACAAAACACTCATCAAAACAATGCAAACTGCAGTTACGACATCCACTAGTACCAAGCGTCACAGTTGGGATTGGCGAGCGCGGCGCCGCGTTGAGCTGATTGTTGCGATGTCGCTCAGCCGAAGACGACGTTGTGGACCGCCACGTCATCTACGTTGCGTGTGGCTAGCTTTAGTCGTTTAGTTAGTCGAAACAAGATCTTTAGTAGTAGTAACGGACCGACCTTTGGGCCGGAAGAATGCAACCACTTTCCGATTTGCAAGCTTCCTCGCAAGACTGATGAGTTGTTAAACGTACACAATGCACTTGGCGACGCCTCTGCGTGGCGCAAGGCCGCTCTTTTCGATCAAAAGCTTGTGGTGGGCATTGGTTGCCGCATCGACCACGCGCGGGTCAAAAACAATCGCAAAATGGCGGTCGAGCAGCTGACCGACGGCCGCGACAAACGCTTCCACGTCTCCTTGCTGCCAGCGGCTTTGCAGTCGGATCTTCTGCAGACGTTTGGCCGCCGCATTGAGTGTCGGCAGCAGACCGAGAATGCTCGTCATGTCGAGTTTGTGGTCGGCGACATCGAGATGCGCAAGGCAAGCAAAGCGGGGAACGTGCTGCAGGAGATGAACCACGTCTGTCGTCGACATCGCGTCCCCGTCCTTGACCTGCTTGAAGTCGCCGGGGAACTTGAGCACCTCGAGGTAAGGGAGCTTTCGAAGCACCCCGACGAAATCGCGCATCACCTCGCCTTTAAAGCCGATGTCCTGGAGGACCAGCGCCGTGAGGTTGGACATGGTCTTGAGGGCATTCAGAACCTCGTAGCTGGTTGCTTTACAGTGGATCGCGAGCGACGAGAGGCCTTGGAGCACGCGCGGAATCTCGTCGTCGTCGTCGTCGAGCAATTTGACGAAATTCTTGCAGCTCAAGTGCGTCAGCTGCGGACCGTCTTCGAGCGCGCCTTGAAAGTCGTACCAGCTCTGGTACGCGTTATCAAAGTCACTCGGATCCCACTCGAGCGACGTCAAGTGCACGGGAAGCGGCCGCTGGTGCATGAACGAGTGCTCCAAGATATTCACGCAGTCGAGCGCGAGCGTCGTGCTCGAAGAAATCGCGTCGTAGAGCACGAGACAAAGAGGCGAGTCTGGCGCGTCGGCGAAGTGGACGGCATACATTTTCAAGGACACGACAGGTCTCGTCTGGAGCCAATGGACGAGGCGCTCGCAAAAACCGGTCGAGAGCTCGACATCACCATCGCCACTACTGTTCAGGAGTGCGAGCGACGTGAGGTGCTCAAGCTTAAAGAAGACACCTTTGAGTGTGCGAAGGGCCTCGCCCCAGGTCGAATCCTTGAGCTCGAGGCTCGCGAGGTGCGTGCACGAGGCAATCGTCGAGCGGAAGAAGCGCAATGTCGTTTTGCTGGTGCCATCCAAGTCGAACTTGAGCGAGGTAATGCTTGACGCGACGTCGGCGACGACCGCCAAGTCGTCGTGTGTTTCGATCGTGTAGCCAATCACAATGCTGCATGGTCCCAGCGTGGCGGCAGCGACAAGGTCTTCAATTGTCGCGCTATCGAGCTGAGGGCTAAGCACAGTGATCGTCGGCCACGCCACCGCCATGCTTGGTGCGACCAAGAGACGTGCGATGGACGCCAGCAGCGGGGTCTTGGCCCACGCCGGCAGCGCTGCCACGAACGCGGCAAAGGCGTCGGGCCCCGGCAGCAGGCGTGCGATCGTCTCGGTGATATCGGGCTGCAAGACACCGACGTGGGTCGCTCGGGCGCGCTGGGTTCGTGCTGCCATTCTTATCACGTCGACGAATCTGTACGGGAAAGGCCAGTGCTCGGCTCGCCTGACGCAAGTCACCTCTTAAAGTCAATGTATTCAGTATAGAGGTATGACGTGGCACGCCACCACACGAATGAATGTCAAGCTGATGAGCATGCAGTCGAAAGCAAGCTTACTCCCGAGGCACCTTCACACTCGTCGACTTGCGCGGCTCCTGCTTCACCCAGGCCATTGCTTCTGCTAGCTGTGGCCAATCTTGAAATGAAAGCGATCTTCGGGCGCTCCAGCGGGCAAGCTCCGGAAGTACAAAACGAAGCCAAATGGCTACACAATCTATTACTTAACACGCGATCGGGTCGTAAGCGTCTGGTTTAACTAGTCTCGCGCTGCTGTATCGGAAGATGTGTGTTGTGTTAGTTGGCCCACTCGTCGTCGTCCCAGCCCGACGCATCGGCCTAGCATGCGATGAGGATAAGAGGTGATGACGTTGATGCGATCGGCAAGTTGGCGTACGTGGTCGTCCATCTCCATCGCAAATAAGTTAGTCGCGGGTGCCGTCGTCGTCGGCTTGGGTGGCGAGCTGTGCGGCAACGCCGACTTGGGTGGCGACGAGGACGTCGGTGGCGTCTTGGTCGCCGTGGTCACTTGGGGCACCATACCAAACTCCTATTACCTCGCGTCAGACGGCGCCAACGTCGTTGTTTAAAGTACGCTAAAGACGTCGTGCTTCACAGCAAACGGGTTAATGGGCTGGGCGAGCGTCGGCGCGGGCGGCGGGATCACAGGAATCACAGGCACACTCGTGGTCGTCTCCATGACTGGCGCCGAGAGCGGCGTCATGGGCGGGCTTGGGTCCGGTCGGCCGCGCGAGAACGGGTTGTGCGCGTCCGGCGACAAACGGCGTCGGGGCGTCGATGGCGCCGCGTCATCCCACGACTCCTCGTCCCAGTCCATGTCATCGACGTCGTCATACGGGTCGTGCGGATTGGAGAGCCTACAATGCGCAGCATGAGATAGTGACGGAGTATATGAGGTTAACGTACTTGGCGTACGTGCCCGACGTGCCCGAGGCTGGCGCTGCCGGTCGATGGTGGCGGGGCGACGACGAGGTCGGTGCGCGGCGGCGGCGCAGAATCAAAAAGACGCAGAGCACGCCAAAGCCGAAAAAGCCAATCGTCGCGTACATCATCGTCGGCTTGATCGCGCGGTTCTTGTTGTTGCTCGGGCGCGCATCGCTGTTGACGACGACAGTGTTTTCATCGCCTTCGAGAACCCCCGCGGGCTCGGTCGTATCGCCTTGCTCGAGACCGTCGCCGCCGTCCACGGTCGCCTTACCAATGGGCGCCGCAGTCCGCAGCGCCGGACGACTCGTTGCCTTGGAGGACGCCGTCGTGGGCGCATTGGTTGCTGCAATTTGCGTCGTCGTAGGTGCGGGTGTTGTCGGCGCTTCTGTCGTAGGCGCGAGTGTCGTTGGAGCCTCGGTGGTAAGCGTGGTCTCCTTCGGAGTCGTAGGCGCGGGCGTCGTCATTGGCGCAGACGTTTTTGTTTCGAGAGCTGGCTTGCTCGAGCTGGACGTAGCTGACGGTGCGGTTGTTTTGGAGCTTGCCGTCCCGTTGGCCGTAACCTCGGCGCTGTCTTCGCTCCCCGTCGGAGCAAGAGTCGCAGGCTCCGTGTTCTTGATCGCTTTCGGATGCTGCAGTGCATCGTTCGAGGTGGACGGAATCGGCGTAGGGACCTCTGTGGACTCGGTTGTTGGAGCACTCGTGCTGATGCTGTCGACTCCCGCGGGGACCACGGGCTTTTGTCGCTCTGCATTACCAGGTAGCGTCGTTGGTTTGTCGGACGCCACGTCTACGACCTCTGGTTCCGGTGGCTCGTCGCCCATGCCATCCTTCTCCGCATGCACCTCGGTCGTGTTGGGGCTCGGCGAGGCGACGTCGTCGACGGCTGTGTGGTTGCTCGGCGGCACGACGTGCGTTCCGATCGGCTGCGCGGGCGGCGGCGTGATGTCCAAGATGCTGATGCTCGAGCCGTCGGTGGAGCCAAGGCCATGGACGCTGGTCGAAAGCGCGACCAAGGCCATCGCCAAGACCGCGAGGGCGCGACGCCGGGTCTCCATCCTTCGTGTCGTCGGCAACGAAAAAACGATATTCCTTCGTCTTGGTCCCAAAACACCACATTAATTTAAAAAATACATGATATTTGCATCCAACAGCTTTCCCGGTAAAAAAAATAGCATGCATTAATAAAACCACCAATGGCATCGCCGGATGGTCCTCCACCAGCCTCAAGCGAGGAAGCCCAGGACACGTGCCAGGCCGCGGTGCACTTCAACCTGGCAGACGCCGCCGCCGTAGCGCTCACCGTCGGCCGAGAGGACGTCGTGGTCAGGCGTCTCCAACTGGAACGCGCTACAGATTCACTGAGCCATCACATATCACGCGGCGTTACCGTACCGGGTCGTGACGACCTTGACACACGGCTTTTGGACGTGCTCGCCATTGTCAATGTTGAGCATGACGCTGGCATAGTCGCCCAAGGAAGCGCTTCCTTCCATGAGAACGACGTGCATGTGGCCATCGCAGAGGTCCGCCATGGGCGCGACGTGGGCGTCTTGGCCGGCGTGGGTCACGTTCATGGCCCAAAAGAGGCTAAAGACTCCTTCCGTGCTCGTCCAGTCACTCGGAAGCGGGTCGCCGATCGCTGGCAGGAGCGAAAGCCGGGGCGCGTCGCCCGGCGTAGCGTCCGTGTCCCAGTACATGGGCACGTCCTCGGGTGTGGCCGGCGCATACGAAAACTTGCCCGTCCAGCCCTTGTTGGTAAAGATCTTGGCGATCGCCGAGACGGCAAAGCGCTGGCCGCCGAGGTACCGGTACTTTTCAGAGTCAAAGTCCACTTCGGCCATGAACGCCCACGACAACGAGAGAAAAATGTATGTCGTACTCGCCTCATTGCCTACGCCCGATACAATAAGCGATCGCAGTTTTGACGGGGGCGTACGCAGCGACGCAATGTCGAGGGGCAGTGGGCGACCCTTGATGACCATGAACGCGCTCGTCTCCGGGTTGCAGCGCTCGCCGGCTGCGTGCGCCATGGTGCCCGCG
The DNA here is from genome assembly GCF_000281045.1 of Saprolegnia diclina VS20. Lineage (NCBI taxonomy): Eukaryota > Oomycota > Saprolegniomycetes > Saprolegniales > Saprolegniaceae > Saprolegnia > Saprolegnia diclina. The sequence goes on along the minus strand of NW_008246103.1, from coordinate 49,577 downwards.
AGACCGTTACCCGAGCCAGCAGGGATGATCCCGAACGGGAACTTGATGGCTTTGGCCCAGTCCTGTCGGCGCATAAAGCCTTGAATCACTGCATACCAGGATGAGCTCATCCAACTGCAGTCCGATTGCGCTACCTTCGTACGGTGCGCCGTCGCCACCGACGAGGACGACGCCGTCGTACGCAGCGAGATCGAGCTCGGCGGCAATCTCGATGGCCTGCTCGAAGCGCTCTGTGACCAACTTTTCCAAGTGGATGTTGGCGTGCATGAAGAGCGGTGCGACCTTTTCGTAAATCTTTTCGCCCTTGCCTACTCCATATCAGACAAGTACCAACCGTGAGATGAACGATACCAGAGCCACCGACGGGATTGACGAGAGCGAGAAAGCGCTACAGAGTAGATCATGAAGCGACTTGGTGCCAGCAGCAAGCGCCTACACGTTGCTTGGGCGCCGCCTGCACGATGACGTCAAGCGTTGCCAGCGGCTCGTCAGCATGGCGCGTCGGGCATGCAAAGTACCGGATCACGCAGAGCCACTTGTCAATGTCTTGCTGGCTACTGCCACTCGCAGTGAGCTCGACCTCGCGCAGCTTGCGCTTGCCATTCTTGTGCTTGGCAAAGACGTGAATGACGAGGCCGGTCGTCGTGTCGCGGGCAAAGGCCGAGGCCCCGAGCACGTCCGCCCATGCAAAGGCTTCGTCCATTTTGGGCTTCTTCGCCACCGCGATCGTGAGCGTGTCGCGCGCTGCCGAGACCGTCGCATCGTGGCGGGCAAAGACGAACGCCGTCGTCGAGATCATGCTTGAGTGTTGGCGATCGAAATGTCGAATGCGCGTTGATTGGCCAGGACACTGGATTACGACAATATGATTGGCTAAAAAGAAGAATTTCGTCGCGGATACAACGAGAGACGTGGCGCAAACGCTAGTAATTAGACCATTGGCTAGCTTTTGGCGCGCTCTCAGCTTGTACCTCGGCTGTAAGAGCACCGCGAGGCTCGCGTAGTTGGAGTCTCCATGCTCTGGTACCGGTATGTACAATTGTACGTCTTCTCACGACCGCCCCATTGTCAAATCGTGTCCTGGAATCGATTATCCGGATCCAGCTTGCTTGATGCGAGCGTGGCTGCAAAGAGCCCGGCACCGAAAAAGGCGTCGTGGCTCGTGGCCGCTTGCATCGCTCAACGTAAAGTACAACGACGCTACTCTAGTACTCTACGACATGGTGCACATGTATCGACGTCGTGGTCGACATGCGAGCGAGGCCATGGTGCCGATTCCGGATAAGCGAGGGCGATGTTGACGTACCAGGTGTTTTGGTGCAATCTGATTGGACGCTGAAAGGGCACTTCTTACTTGTGGAAGTTGAAGCATGCCCAAGGGCGGGCGCAAGCAAGCGTCGGTCTTCTCGCGCGATGAGATTGGCGTCGAGCAGCTCCACTCGCTCAAGGAAAAGTTTGCAGACGGTGACCTCTGCGAAGTCGAGTTCGTCCACCTCTTCCGCGAGACGATCGACTCGACGCTGAGCGAGACGCAGCTGACCGACCTGTCGGCGCTCATTCAACGACCGTCGTCTGATCGTTGCGTAGGTTCCAGAAGATCGATGCCAACAGCGATGGCACTGTGAGCTGGGACGAATTCACCAACGTAGGATTCTCGCTCCAGACCATGTTTTCGACTTTATATTCCCCTCGGGTAGTACATGTTTCTCAGTGGCAGCGACAGCACACAAGCTCAGCTGGGCGACGACATGAGTTGCCGATACGTCACGACGCAGCCCGAAAAGGTCGTCCACTGCAGATATATTCAAAAGGGTACAAGTATTTTCATAGACGGCCGAGACTGGCGACGCCGACACGTCGGCCGTTCGCCCCGTGAACAACCACCGCGATATCATTACGCGCATTGTGGGTCTGGACAAGCCGCATTTGTACGTGACGGCCAGTCGCGATGGCACCGTCCGTACGTGGAATGCCAACACGCTCGCGTACCAGGTAGCTTTGCCGGAATGAAATATTTGCGGCAAAAAAATAGAGCACGATTGCGACCGGCCGCAACTGGATCAGCGACTGCTGCCACATGAAGCGCTCGAACCGCCTTGTCGTCTCGAGCATGAATCGAACGCTGGCCTTCTACGACATGTCGACGGGGCAGCCGATTGGCGAGATTGCCGAGTACTCAAAGAAGCAGTGCATCCCGCTCTGCATGGAGTATGTCGAGAAGCCAAGTGACGAGCGCGAAGCCCTTGTCGTTGGCGACGATACCGGTGGCATCACCGTACGCTGCGTCGTAATCGCTCTCTGGTTCATTGAACGGCAGGTCATGGTGACGTCGAATCAATGGTCGTCCTGCGACGGTCGACCTGGCAGCCACGCGGTCGAGACACACGGCTTTAGCACTCGCACCAAATACAAAAAACACACGTACAATCGACAAATGATTGATAAATTCGTGGGAGCACCTTGTATGTAGCGACTGGATCACTCGTGTCAAGTGGGTCCACGACATGCGCGCGATCGTTGCGACGTCGCTCGACACCAACATTTCGGTACGCTGCAAGCAAGAATTCGTTGCTCAAACGCGCGTTAGATCATTGACATTGAGCGCATGGTGCCCAAGTTTGAGTTTACACGCCACAAAAAAGGCGTCTTTGACCTCGTTTGGTCGTCGAGCTCTCGCTTCATTGCCAGGTACACATCTCTCTATCTCAGTCTAATGTACGTACGAGACCAACCGAATCATTGCACGTAGCTGTGGTATGGAGCGAGACATTTCGATATGGAACCCGTACTCGTCGCAGCGAGCCTCCGCAACCCTCAAGGTTCGCTTTGCAGAGCTTAACTGGGTTATCAATGGTGTGGCGCAGGGGCACATGGCGTCGGTGTTGCACCTTGCGGTCGACGACGACAATTTTCAGATCATTTCGGTCTCGTCCGACAATGTCTTCAAAGTGTGGGACATTCGCAACCACCGGTGTCTCCAGAGCTTTGTAGACCGCAACAAGTTGTTCCGCTCTTCGACCTACACTCACAGAAAATGATATAGGTCCACGGGCGGCGCGGACAACCGTATTTCAGCGCTGCTTTTTGACCGCAAATCGCCGGGCTTGATCAGCGCGACGACCCACCTCGCGCGCTGGCCGCTGCGCTTCATGTCGTCCGAAGAAGCTGAAGCGAACCAGAAAAAGAACATGTGCATCGCGTGCTACAACGCCGTTTTCAACCAAGTGCTCACGGCCGAAATGAGCGACGACGGCGTCGTGCGCACGTGGAGTGTACACCAACGTATCCACTTCAATTCTTATTCCTTATCTAGGCCGAGACGGGCGAAGAGATCAGTACGTTTAGCAACGCGCACGGCGCGAGTCCAATCACGGCCATGACGTTCGATTGCGCGGGCCGGCGGCTCATCACTGGCAGCCACGACGGCGCACAAATCAACATGTGGAACTTTAGGTACGCTATCCGAATCAATGCGCAGTTGTGGAATACGATGGATCATCCTAGCAACGGCGCGCTCGTCAAGCAGTTTCTCAAACAAGAAAAGGCGGTGCTCGACTCGGAGGCCTTCCGTGAACCACTCGTGCGGCCGCCTCACATTCGCGACATTGCAATGCTACCCGACCGCTTTGACGCAGCGAGTGCGGCGAGCCCGCGCTTGCCGAGCCCCGTCAAGCGTCCGCTGCACCCACAGTTTGATGACGAGATGAGCGCCAACGCGCAATTGACGCCGCGCAAGGCGCATGGTCAGTACCAGCAGAGCGAAGTGACGTGTATCTTGGACATTGAGCGCAACGTGCGCGTCGGCATGGGTGAGTACATGTGCCAGCGCTTCGTGTGCTCTGTCGGGTGGGACCGCAAGATCTACGTCTGGCTCGACGACAACGACGAGGACGAGCCGCTTCCGATGTGGATCCTTCCGAGCGACGACGCCGACGACACCAAGCGACACACGGACGACATTCTCTGCGTCGTGTACATCCCGCCGGGCTTGCTCGCGACGGCAGGTCTCGACGGCAAGATTCTGCTTTGGAATCTCAACTCGGGCGACTTTGTGACGCAGTTGCATCAGAGCACGGGCAGCATCGAGGCGATGGTCTACTGCAACAAGCTCGAGCTCATCCTCGCGGGTGGCGAAGATGGACGACTCCTTTTCATCGACCGCGTTGCCGGCCAAAAGAACGACGTACAAAAGCGTGCTGTGACTCTTGCATATGACTCACTCCTACGCAGGTGGCCCTCAACCACCCGAATGGCGAGGCCATCGTCGTGATTGCGTGTGACCGGTGCGGCGACAACGTCATCACCGGTACGACACACGATGAATTATATATCCCCTCATGCGTCAATGTAGGCGATGCGGCCGGCTACATCAAGGTTCAACGCCATTCGTCGATTCCCTGTGGGCCAACAACATGTGTATTAGATCTGGAGTCTTAGTGTGGCGTGCGCCGAGAAGGGACTGCATTTTGACTACATGGGGCACTGGCGCGTGGCCGCGGGGCGTATTCTCAGCCTCGACTTTATCGAAGTATACGCCCGTCTATTGTGGGGCAATTGATGCACGGAATGTAGAACACGCGGCAGATTGACATGTTTATCCTCGTGGCCTGTGCGACGGCAGAAGTGAGTCTTTGGACGCTCGATGGTGTCCAGGTATCATCAACCCATATGCGGCATCAAGCATATAAAATGCTGTAGGTCGGAATCTTTGGGAAACACAAGCTGTGGCACCTCGGGCGACCGGCCACGTATGGCTCGTCGACACCGCAGATCATCCATGCAAAACACTCGCACACCAAGCAGTTCATTCCTAGCCGGTCGATCGCATCGGCGATGAGCGCACGGCAGCACGTCGAATCGCAGTTCTCGGACGACTCGATGCCCAAGCCCGGCGAAGTCTGGTTCTGCCGGACCAGCCACCACAAGGCCACGTCCTCAGCGGTAAAAGGCAGCGCGTCCGATGCACTCACGTCGGCGCGCAAGACGGCGGCAACGTCCGCCGATGCGACCGCTGACATTGCCGACCTCATTACGATCATCAAGGTGAGCAAGGGCGAGATCCTGGCATGGGACGGCATCTCGCAGCTCACGCCCAAGCAAACGACTTTGAAGCTCGAGGACTTTATTCGGAGCAACGCGTGGTCCAAGGACGCGATGCTCTCGCAGTGCGTCGGGCGCATCTTTATGTACAAATGCCCGTCGATGTACGAAATGGTTCTAAGCAACGAATGCAGGAGCTCCCACCAGCAGACGCCGTACAAGTGTCTCTATATCGCCATCAAGTCACCGGAAATGGCAAGGGCAAAATATGAATCTGCAATGGCTGACACTGTGTACTTCGTTAGCGCCATGGGCAAGAAGGCGCGTTCGCATTTGTCGACACCGAGGGCCTCAAGCACCGGACACAGTCGCTCGACACGTCCGTGGCGACCAGCTCCAAGCTTCGGACTTTGGCGCGTACCGTTATTTCGGCCTCGAACCGCCTCAACATGCGCAACCTCGGCGCGCTCCAGTACGTCGCTCGGCAGCTTTTGCCTCCCAAATTTACCTGGTGTAGGCGCGCTACGGTAAGCTTGCGCCAGGTTGAGCCAGAAATGGCACCAACGAAAGACGTGGCCGAAACCTCGAGCCGCGGCAGCGACCGTGCGCTGCTATCGAAAGAAGCCATCTTGTCGCGACCGACGTACGTGTGCTCGACGCTACCGGCGCTGCAGCCGCGCGAGAAGCATCCCATGGGCGGCGTCCTCCCCAAACGTTCGACCCTGCGCACCAAGCATGACCCAAGTGCAGACTTTCGACGCGTGCACGACCCGCACCCGATCCCAAAGACGGCCAAGGAGGTCATCGAGCGCAGCCGAACGCTGGCGCTCGTGCCGTCGCCACCGTCGACCAAGGCGCCACGTTTTCATCGCTCATAACGACGGCACCGTGTTGATAAGAATATGATGTCGGCGGCCAGTGGCCATTGCCTCACTCGTCCTACGACTGGTATGCAACAGTTGCTTGCTCGACTCGCGGCTCGTTTGGAAGGTTGGGCCCTTGGAAATGCGCAGTGCCGCGTCAAGGTTGAGATGCATGTTTGGGTCATCCGACGGTCGGATGTCACTCACTTGGTTGGGCAGCACCTTGGGCATACGACGCAAAGCACTTTTGCTGCGCGGCTGTACTTGGGGTAGCGCTTGCAGCGGCGGCGGGTGCAAGATGCGCGGCTTGAGTGTTGGGGCGTCGTCTGCCAAGAAAGATCGGCGCGTTCGGTGCTGCGAAACGTACGAGGCGACACGTTGCTTGACCGAAACAGCGGTCGCAAGTGCGCCGCTGGCAACAGCTTGGCTCCACACAGCGTCCATCGTCGCGGACGGGTCCACGAGTTGCCGAATGGCGTCGAGTTCGGCGACGAGCCGAGCGTCCGTGTCTGCTGTCGTGTCCTTTCTTCCTCGGCTTCGTCGCGGGTCGTCGGTTTGGGTCCCGGACGCGCTGTCAGTCGCCAGTGATGAGAGACACGCAGAAAGAGGAAGTAGAGGTCGTACCGTGTTGGCTTTGGCTTGGTCTCGTGTGTTGTCGGTCGTTTGAGTGCGGTCGTGAGGTATCGGATCTCATCGTCCTTCTCCGCAAGCTGGCGCATCGACGCGTGGACTTGTGCTAGACCTCAGCGTCAGCAAAGATCGACGCGCGACGTCGTACCGACGAGATCGTGCAGCTCCGGGACGTCCGCGGGCTTGGTCATTGCATCATCTGCCACGTGGCACTCGGGGGTGGGACCCTCGGGTGTGTTGGGTGCTTGGCCGTCAAGCGCGCCTTCGAGCGCCGCGATGCGCGCCAGGTACGTCTGCTCGAGTGTGTTGGCCGCAGCGAGCTTTTCACGCCAGCGCAGAAACGTCGTGCTGTCAATGTGCAAGCCGCGGTGCGTCTACCAAATGCACATCCTAAATGAGGACGATGATGGCGTCCTACCGTAAAGGTCGCAAACTTGGCTTCCATCGTTGCTAGCGTGCTGAAGAGCTGCTGGTGATGGCCCACGTTAGCTACTCTTTCGAGGGAGAAGCGCCGTACCGCGAGGATGGACGCGGCATCGGGCGCCATGGGCATCGCACACAGCGTCGCTTGCAGACGCTGCACATGGGCAAAGTGGTCGCGGACGTCAAGCGCCTGCAGCACCGGAAGGTTCATTTCGGGTGCAAAGACCGCCATGCCGCCCGCCTTTCGTGTATATTTATAGCACGTCGGTGTCGCATCCACGCGGCTTTGGCCTCCACCGGGATGTCCGTGGGCGTCCTCGTCGACAACTGGCAAAGACACGCCAGCACCCAAATCTCATCGCGGCTGGCGGTAGAATCCAGTACCGTATTGTACCACAGTCCGCCCGGCGTGGATTTATTCTTGGGTGCGCTTTGTTAGAGCATGTTCTAACACACATGTCGACCAATCTAACACGCGTCTTGCGGCAAAGTGGCGACAAAATGCGCGTAACCGCCGCCTCATTTGTGTTAGAAGTCGCCATTTTCGAGTTATAACACCATCGGCGTCATCGCGCAGCGCCTGCTGCGCTCGTTGCTGCGGAATCACGCCACGGACGACTTCGGATGCACGCAGGTGCGTGCCCAGCGTGTTGGTTGCTGCGAGATCTTATTGCCAACCACGGTTATTACCGACCACGGCGAACCGAGTAGCCACAACGGGCGCTTGCTTTCATACAGCAAAGGGACCGGCGGCGGTGCACAGAAAGCTCGGCGCCATCATCAACGTCACGGCGGCATCTTCGTCACGGCGGGTGGTTCTCGGCGCCTGAGGCTCGTGGCCAAGCGACTTGTCACGGGCTGCATGCGCTGCGACACGCGTGGCCGCCGTCGCGCACCCATGGTTCCTTCTTCCACTTTTATGCGTATCCGGATCACCGGTGTAATAAAATGGGCGATTTAATTCGCGGTACAATTCGTAGCATGTGGAAAAAAAGCACGTCGGCCGCGCCGGATACTGGGCGCAGCCACACTGGGCGAAGAGATTCATTTTTCCTTTTTCCCGGAGACCAACAACGACAACATGGCTGGCGCGATCAACCTGCACAAGCAAGGCGTGGAGCTCGAAGCCATCATGAGCAACAACGAGGGCCAGACGCGCCGCACCAAGATCTTCTGCACCATCGGGCCTGCCTGCTGGACGGTCGAGAAGCTCACGGCCATGATCGACGCGGGCATGAACGTTGCGCGCTTCAACTTCTCGCACGGCGACCACAAGGGCCACGGCGAAGTGCTCAACCGCCTCCGCACGGCCATCGCCTCGCGCCCGCACAAGCACGTGGCCATCATGCTCGACACGAAGGGCCCGGAGATCCGCACCGGCTTCCTCGCCACCGAGGACAAAAAGGTGCACATTGAGAAGGGCTCGATTGTCGAGTGGACGACCGACTACGAGTTCCTCGGCGACGAAACCAAGCTCGCGTGCTCGTACGAGGACTTGCCCACGTCGGTGCAGGTCGGCGGTACGATCCTCGTCGCCGACGGCTCGCTCGTGTTTGAAGTCACGGAGGTCCTCGAGACGGGCGTCAAGGCGCGCGCACTCAACTCGGCGACGCTTGGCGAGCGCAAGAACATGAACTTGCCGGGTGCCAAGGTCACGCTCCCGACCATGACGGAGCGCGACGAAGACGACATTGTCAACTGGGGCCTCGTCCAGGGTGTCGACTACATTGCCGCGTCGTTTGTGCGCACGGCCCAGGATATCGATAACATCCGCGCCGTCCTCGGCCCGCGTGGCCGCGCCATCAAGATCATTGCCAAGATCGAGAACCAGGAAGGCCTCCAGAACTTTGACGAGATCCTCGAGAAGACGGACGGTATCATGGTGGCCCGTGGTGATCTCGGTATGGAGATTGCGCCCGAGAAGGTCTTCCTCGCCCAGAAGATGATGATCCGCAAGGCCAACATTGCCGGCAAGCCCGTCGTCACGGCCACGCAGATGCTCGAGTCGATGATCACCAACCCGCGCCCGACGCGCGCCGAGTGCACGGACGTCGCCAACGCCGTCTTGGACGGCTCGGACGCCGTCATGCTTTCGGGTGAGACCGCCAACGGCGACTACCCGATCCAGGCCGTCGAGATGATGCACAAGACGTGCTTGCAGGCCGAAGGTGCGATCCACTACGACGAGCTCTACCAAGCGATCCGCAACTCGGTGCTCGAGACCAACGGCAAGATGTCGACGCAGGAAGCCATCGCGTCGTCGGCCGTCAAGACCGCCATCGACATGGGCGCCAAGATGATTGTCGTCCTCACCGAGACGGGCACGACCGCGCGCTTGATCGCCAAGTACCGCCCGGCCTGCCCGATCCTTGTGCTCACGGCGCTCGGCGAAACCGCTCGCCAGTGCGAAGGCTTCTTGAAGGGCTCGTACTGCCGCGTCATGGGCTCCATGATCGGCACGGACTCGATCCTGTACCGCGCCACGGACCTCGGCAAGCAGTTTGGCTGGATCCAGAAGGGCGACGCCGTCGTCGCCATCCACGGTATGATGGAAGCGCGCTCGGGCTCGACCAACATGCTCAAGGTCCTCGTCTGCGACTAAATTTGTGCGCGCCGATCCCTCGACTCTTTACCCAACTAATATAACTAGCTGCTACACCTCTTGCTTACTTGACTCGGTTTAGCGCCGCAGCGAGTCGGCAAACTCCTTGGACGGACCCGTGAGCTCGTTGCAGTACCTACAATAGCAGGCGTGTGTCCCACGGCTTCAACTCGCGCGATCGCAATACTTCTTCCAGAGACCGTCGAGCTCGACGCAGCGCGCTTGGATCGCCTTGTCGGCCGCCGACTGCGCCTTGGTCGGCGACGCACTTTGCGGCCGCTTGGGCGGCGGCGCGCGCTATCCAAGCATCAGTAGGCATCCTACGCCGCCACGTACGGAGCGGGACTTTGGCTTGCGCTTGTCGACGACGAGGCGCACGCGCTCCTCCAGCGTCTTTTGGTTCATGCCCGGCGCTTGGAGAAGCTCCACAACGTTCTCCTAAGCGAGCGTCATGACCATTTTGCGATTTGGGATCGAGTACTTTGCCGAGGGCGAGGACCACGAGCCGCAGCGCGCGCCGCTCCGTGTGCTTGGCCTCTCGGAGCGCGTCCTCGAGCTCAGCAATGCGTCTAGTCCAGGATGACGACGCTGGTGGAGGAGTTTGCTGTCACTTTTTATCTTCAAATGCGCTCTGCTGGTTGGAGCCCATCTAGCATCAGTATACTTCTCTGGGCTCTCTCGGAGTGGAGGTACCTGCCGCAAGCGCGCGTTCTCCATCTCCAAGTAGCGCGTCTTCTCGTCGTAGTACCTCGCTACTCCCGTGACGACTGCTCAACAGGATCATTTATCGGATCTACCTTGCTCGAGGGCACTGCGGCCATTATGATCCTATGGAATGATGAGCATCATACGGCGAAGATGCGTACCGTGGCGCTGGGGTGCTGAGCGACTTGCTTCTGGAGCTGAGCGTTCTACAAGCGATTGCGTCGACAGAAGATGTTAAACTAGTGAGAACCTCGTCTTGGCACAGCTGGAGCTCGACCTTGAGCTGGTTGATGAGCAAGAGGAGCTCCGAGTCCTTCTCGAACTGCTTCATGTCGAGGTTGGGCACGACAAACGACGGCTTCCGCGTCAGAATGGGCGATTTCTGCGTATCGGAGAGCAGCGAATTGCTCGACATGACCTTGGCAATGGACGCGTGGCGGGGCGTGATCGTCGGTGCGTCGAGGACCGACGACCGCCGCCGCCCGAGCGGTTGCTCTTCTTGAATGACTTCGGGCAGGCGCTGCTGCCGCACGGGCACATACTCCTTCAAGAGTGGCGACGAACCGGGCTACGTTAACATGACGCGTCAACAAGCAAGCGAGAAGGCTTCTACCTCGGCGTCTGGCGGCGGCGGCTCGAGCGGCGGCGGCGGTGGCGCCTTGAAGAGCTTGGAAAAGTTCATTGGGAAAGGCCAAGTGCGTTTCAGGAATCGTCGCCTCAATTAGGTCGTTGGAGCGGAAACCGATCCGTGGCTCATGCGAGGTTGCATGCCGTATACCATGCGACGCTACGTCAAAAGAGAGATGCGGGCCGTGCGTAGGCAGTCTACTCGAGCGGTTCGTCGTCGACCTATATCTTGCTATTGTACATCGTAGTACATGATTTGAGCCAGAAGAAGCGCCAACTGTACGCAATACCAAGTCCACCAGCCCCGCTTAGAGCATAGCATTGAACTAGCTACCCAGATACTGCCGTGGCTGGCGCCAGGGCGTGAGGTAGACATGATTGCGAGCTGCCGCTTTCTTGCATGCATCGCGCCGAGCCAACAGGAGCTAGCGTCATCACATCCTAGTTACCAAGCTGGCCGTGCGTGGCTTCATCCTCGACATACCGTAGCCCAATGTCCAGCGATGAAGCTAGAGCTACAAGCTACATGCACTGCGGGGTCGTCGTCTTGCCGCAGAGAGATGCACGAGGCCATGAACAGCGGCTTCCTTGCGACGACGACGGCAGCAAGAAATGCGAATTCGGACTTAATTGGGTGTGTCGGAAGCACGCTGGTCAATGGTATTTTACGATTTGTTTTTTGTATGGCTATTTAAAATAATGCACGGCCGGGGCCGCAAATTCCACGTTTTTGCCCTCGAGCCCACCGCAGACGAGATGGCGTCGGGACTCGCAGCCTTGCGCGAGGTGACTGGAGACAGCGTCTCGGATGAGAAGCTCAACGCGCTCCTCAAGGAGGCTGGCGGAGACGTCAACGTGGCCGTCCAGCTCTACCTCGACCAGAGCGCAGACCAGGCCGACGAGACCATGGGCGTGGACGAGACTATGGGCGTGGACGAGCCCAGCCACGACACGAGCGGTGACTCAGACGACGATATGGGCGTCGCCGCGCCGACGTCTACGGCCGACGTACCACCGCCAGCGCCGATCGCAGCTTCCATTGCTGCCTTGAAGGACCTGCTCGATGGAGCGGCGACTGAGGCCGAGATGGCGACGCTACTGGCCGAGGCCAAGGGCGATGTCGAGACCGCGGTGAACCTCTTCTTCAACAAGGCGCCAGCCCCAGCAGTCGAGGAGAGTCCACCGATTCATCTCGTAAACGGCGAGTACGAGGTTGAAATCACGGACGGCAAGATGCAGTGGACGATCGGGAACGTCCTGGGGCGGGTCGTCGTGCAGGACGTCGTCCCTGGCGGGTCGGCGCACCGCGCTCACATCCAAAAGTCGGACGTGCTCATCGAGTGCTCCGAGCACCCGATCAAGGAGGCCAACTGTCATGGCATCATCACTCGGCTCTCGAAAGAGGTGTGTCTTGCAGTCCCGCGTTCAACCTTGCGAGCATCCCATGTATTAGGTCGTGGCGGTGCCCGTTCGCCTTCGCTTTCGCCGGTCCGAGCACGGCGAAGAGACGCAGAAGCGAACGCCGACCAAGATCGTGCCCGGTAGCTCGCTCTTCCCCAAGGCCACGACGCCCGAGAAGCCGGCCGTGGCCGTCACGTACGGGCTCCAAGTCCTCGAGTCGGCGCTCGCTTCGATGCGCGAGATGATCCCGAACGCCGACGAGCGCAGCGACCGCCTCTTGCTCTACTTTCTCTGGAGCGACGGCAACGTGGCGCTCGCGATCGACCGCTACTTCCAGCCGCAGTCGGCGCTGCCCGACTTTGACGGCGTCCTCGGCCACGACCTCTTTCCCGTCGACGGCGCGCTCCCGCCCTTGACCTGGCCCATGTACGACGCCACATTTCCCACGGGACCCATGGGCATCACGGTCGAAAACATTCACGAGGTACAAACCCATTCTATCCACTGGATCGGAAAAACACTGTATATTACAGCGTACGGTGGTCGTCAACGTCAAGGAGAACACGTCGGCTGCGCGCGCCAACGTGCACATGGACAGCTGGCTCGTCGCGATCAACGGCGACTGCGTCACGCAGCTGACGCACAAGGAGACGTTGCAGCTGATCCAGACGCTGCCCCGCCCGCTCGTTCTGAGGTACTCATACAAATCCTGACGAACGGTGCGTCATCGCGCGTAGCTTTTGCTGCCCGCCGGGTACATGGCTCCCAGAACTTAAGAAGCAACTCGCGCGGAACGTTCGCGTGCCGCAGACGCACACAGTTGCGGGCCGCGCCGAGCGCATCGAGCGCCACGAGATTTTCGTGCCCGAGGAAGATCGCGTGAGCTTCAAGCGGTTCGAACGCAAGCTACTCCAGGTTGGTTTGCTGCCGGAACACGCCTTTGATGTCCCACACTCCACTATGGTTGTCTAGGTGCTCCAGTACTTTCCGAACGCGGCCTGCGTCATGCTCCACAAAGAACTGAGCAAGCAAGGGACGGCGACGTCCGACGACGTTGACATCAAGGCCGTCGACGACGCTGGCCACGAGCTATTGGCCGAGTGGGCCTCGGGCACATCGCCTCTCGTTGGTGCGGCGTGCCCTGCGAGAGCGTTCCTCCTCAACGGTTTTGCCTCGCTCGAGAGCCATCCGGACAAGGGCGAGTTTGTCGTGCTCCAGACGCTGTCGTGCATGCGCCACCTCGCGCTTCTCTGCGGTGACACGGCGGCCGAGAGCGAGTCGCCGGTCGGCCACGCCAAGTGGCTGCTGCTGCAGATTGCGCTCAACGTCTTTGAAGCCGCGGCTGTGATCGAGAAGAGCACGACCTGGGGTAGCCGCCATGCTCGTGCGAATGCCAGACGATTCCTCTTGTAGATGTCGTGGTCGAGTCGCTTGTGGCGATCGCCAAAGCCCTGCCCGACCATGTGTTTGTCCGCACGATTCCGGCGCTTGTCGCGCGTCTGAGCTTGTACTCGAGCCCCAGCTCGCGCATTGTGACGCTGGCGCTGCTCCCGATCGTATATGAGCGCGTCACTGGCGACCTCACGGTCCAGCTGCGCGGCATGTTTGACCGGCTTCTCCAGGACGAGGCGCCGCTGGTCCGCCGCGCCGGTGCCCACATCCTTCCGGAGCTCGCACTGCACCTTGGCCCGCGCACGATGCCGTGGACGCTGCAGATGCTTGAAAAGACCGTCGGGGATCCGTCCGACCTTGTCCGGCTGTACGGCGTCAAGGCCATTGCGGGTATTGGCGCGGCGCTGCCCCACATCATGGGCGAGGAAGCGTCGCTCCACATGACGCGGCTCCAGCTCGTCCCGCTCATCAACGCTCTCGTCTCGGACAGTGATTGGCAAGTGCGTCTCCAGATCGTGACTTCGATGCCCGACCTTGTGAGTGCGATGGGCCCGGCGCTCGCCGAGGTCATGCTCGACCACTTTCTCGGTCTTGTCAAAGACGTCAACATGGAGGTGCGCGTCAATTGCGCCAAGGTCGGCTTCGCCGTCGCGTTGGCGCTCGTCGTTCTTGCCGACGCCGACATCGACGCCGCCTTTCTCAAGGTCACGGCGTCGATCCTACCAGCCCTCTTTACGCTTGCCAAAGACCCGTGCGTCTCGGTGCGCCGCGCGGTCGCGACCTCTGTCGGCGACGGCGTCGATCTCCTCGGCAAGGCCCGCGGCGAAGCGCTCGTGTCGCTGATTTCGCAGCTCATGAACGACAAGGATCTGCTCGTGCGACAAAGTGTCGTGGAGGCCCTTGCGTCGCACTGCGAGAGCCTCTCGGACGACGTGACGAGTATCCTCGTCTCGAGCCTCGAGACGTTGGCAAAGGGCGCTGTGTGGCGCACGCGGCTCTTGGCCGTCGAGAGCATCGACGCGTGGGCGCGCAGCGGGTCGCCGTCGCAAGCCATGTTGCAGTACATTCCCGGCATCTGCCTCTCGCTCCTGACGGACCCGGTCTGCGACGTGCGCTTGGCTGCAGCCTCGGCGTTGAGCAGCGTCGCCAAGCTCTGCGGGCCCGATTGGGTCGCGACCTCGGCGCTTGTGACGCTGCGGCAACTCCTCGAGGCAGGCACGACCCAACAGCAGCTCACGGGTCTGTTCACGCTCTCGCTGCTGCTGCGTGAGAAGCTCCTCTCGCGCGTCCAGGTGGATGCGTGCATTGGGCGCGTCCTCGAGATGGCCCGCGTTTCGACGACGCTGAACGTTCGCGGCAAGGCGTGGCAAGTGCTGCTCCTCGTCGTGGGCTCGCATGCCGAGGCGCTCCGAACAGCCGTCGTGGACGCGATCCTTCTCGAGAAGGACGTGGACGTGCGCAAGGACATCCTTGCGGTCTCGGCCGCCCTCGACACTGCGTAGATCGTTGGAGTATTTTAATTGCACCGTCTTCTTTCGTTGTCTGCCCTTGTGGCCGCGCCAGTTGGCTGGGATTCGATCCCCACCTCCAGTTCAACAACCACCGTCTTGCCTCAAGCTGGAGACTTGAGGCTTGGACTGCCGTCACTCGCTTCTAACCATGCAGGCGCGGCCCGTCATTGCCAACCCGTCGCTCGCCGGCTGCGGCGCCTGCTCGAGTCGAAGGCAGTGATCGATTCCAGCTCCCGCAATGGTTTGACATTCGCGTGGGGCCGAGTACGCTTCCGACGCTGTTGCCGCTGGTCCACGAACAACCGCTTCGGCCCAACTCGCTTCTCTCGGGTGATACTTGCCAATAATGCACTTGGTAAATGTAGATTATCGATTCGTGAGCTACGGCATCAATCTTCGCCAATGCGTCGTATGGCCTTCCGGGACCAATGCATCTTGCGGCGGTATGCTGGGGGGCTGAGTACAGCGTCGTCGTCGGACGATGAGGTGAGGTCGATGACGTCAGCTGGCGCTGTCACCGTTTGCGTCGGGACGACGGCGGTCTTCTTCCGCTTGCGCGTCACTATGGTTGGCTCTGCTGGCTGCGCGGGCGGCGACGGCGCTTCACCATTGGCATCGTTCCAGGCTGCCCACAACGGGTACTTGACCTGGAAGTGGCGCACGACTCCCTGTAGCACCTTCAATCTAGAGAAACATTGGTGACGCGGACGCCAATGGAGAATTTCAGTACTGCGCCGCCCAAAGCGCTGCCTGGCCGCGGGTGGGCGACTTGGCCGACGTGTCGCGACGAACTCTGCCCGTGTCCGCAAAGACGTTGGCGCGGAGCACTTCCTGGATGCTGGTGGGCTTCTTCTTCTTGGCCTGAGCAGCCATGACCTTGACGATGTGCCGCGCGATGCGGTTGACGTCGCGCTGCTGATTGCGGTGGTATTGTGCGTCACGTTTCCTAGGCACAACAACATGTGAAACCACAGTTGCCACAGTTTTCGCACCGATCCTTGCTCTCCTTGTCGCTCAACTTCGTAAATTTTGTGAGGGCTGCCACATCTTGGTCGTACGTGGCAGAGGACACGATGGCGTCATAAACGCGTCCTTCGGCGCGTGTACCCGTGGGCCGAACCTCCATCTCGAGGTGCGCGAGAACGGACTTGATGGTCTCGGCCGTCGGGGCGCCGGGTAGATAGCAGCACAAGAGGAACCCCGGGTTGTCGAAAACTTCCGTCGCATCTGGGAACAAGGCGTTCATGAGGAGGGGCTTGACCGCTGCCGCATCTTCGTCGGCATCGGCCAACGCATTATCGCGGGCGATGGACTCGATGTCGTCTAAAATCGCGAGCGCTTCGTTCTCTCGAACGGTGCACGTGCCGAGTCTTTCGCGCAATGACAAGTCGCTCACTTGCGTTGCCTGAAACAATGGTAAGGGTGTTGCACCAATGCAGGGGTCACATTACCGTTGGCTCTGGCGGCTCGACCTCGTCGTCACTGCGCATCTTGTGATATGCACCCATGGCTTGCACGCACAGGAATCGTCTGGACTTGGTTACGACTCTGATGCGATGCAAGGTGCGGTTGATGACGGCGCTCGCTGCAGACTGCAGCTTGTCGCACTGCGCTGTGATTGGCTGCTATTTAAACAAAGATACTTCGGCATGGTCGTCGACTTCGTAGCGTAACGCTGCCGCGATGCCCGTCGACGTGGCGCATGCGACCGAGGCGATGGCAGCTGCAGCTCGAGTAGGATGGGACTCTGTTCAGCGCCAAGATCCCAGTCGTCTGGTCCGGCCCTCAGGTCCGAGCCTTGGCGCTTCCTGGGGCTCCATGATGATCTTGCCGTCGGTCGTATCCACGAAAGGATGAATCACCCGTTACAACAGGCGATATCACTTATTGTGGGTTGGCCAAAATTGGGTTTCGCAGATGTTGCGGTCATTATTGTTTTATTGTTTGCGAAACGATTTCGAGCCATGTTGACGCTTAGATTATATACTATTATACAACCGTCGGCGTCGGGTTTTGCTTGGCATAGTCGGTGACGGGATGTTGATGTTCGGGCTCGGGCATGGCGAAAAACTCTGGCTTTGTGCGAACAACATGGGGCGAGTAAAAATACTTCGCGCAGCGCATGCAAAAAAAGAGGGAGAAGAATGCAGCCAGCAGAAGCAATGGCCCGGATGAAGCAGGAACCACGCAAGTCGACGAGTGTGAAGGTGCCTCGGGAGCCGGCCGCCGACCGCACTAAGCGTTCTACCGCGATGCGCCAGTACGCCGAGTTCATCGAGAGCGCGGGTCTGTCCATTCCCCGGTCGGAGTTCTTGCGCCTCATGCGCGACGTCGTAAACGACTACAAGCCGGGCGTGCGCTTCCACGGAACAGCGGTGGGCCTGATCCAGGTAGCCTGCGAATCCCACATTGTCGAACTCTTTCGGGACGCAAACGCGTATGCCACCCGCGACGACCGCGAAACCGTCAAGGTCAAGGACATGCAGCTCGCGCTCGCAGCGAGAAAGAGCATCTCCAACGCGGCGCCGCAATAGCTAATCTATAACTGTCACGCTTGTTATTGCATGTCGCATGGTGTTATAGCGGTGACAACGTGGTCCAACGCACCGCTATAGTTATGGCTATCGCTAAAAATCGAGGTCTGCCGCTATAGGAGGCCTCTATAGCGGTGAAGTTATGCTGCCGCTAGAGCGTAGACGAGGCAGAAAAGGTAACAGCCAATCGAAACGTCCCGTGGCAGTTGCCCGCGACGACGAAGCATGGGTCATGGGCGCGCGCTGGGCAGAGGAGGTCCGAGGCTCCTCTCTCCCGCACCGCCTGGCTTCTCCACCCGACGCAGGTTGGCGCTTGTACGATCGTATCGTGCTTGCGCGGCCGCTCCAGCAGCACTGCACGTCAGACGACAAGAAAGCCTACGCGACGTTCTGCCACGCGAACGACGTGGTCGACTGCGGGCTTTAGCTAGACATTCTCGATGAGATGAACATCGAGCCGGGCTTCAAACGTCGCCGCCGCAACGTGCCAGAGCAACGATAGCAGCACCGTGTTGGTGCCGGCCTTGGGCGTTGAAAGGGTAACTCCATTCTAGTTTTCGGATATGACCGTTTCTTTCAAGTTGAAGTGGCGCCGGTTGGGATCATGCGCAAGGCCACGACCAAGCTCGCGCCGATCTCGCACCAGCAGTTTGCGTCCCAGTCCACCAAGGAGCTTGCCGTTTTGCGTGCGATCGTTGTGCGCGAAGCGTGTCTTGACTACACCCTCGAGCTCGCAACGGGCTTTGTGCCGCCGACGCCGCCAACCGACCTCCTCCAAGCGCTTCTGCAGCTGCGCCTGGCGTCCATCGACGTCGTCGAAGCCATTGCGCTTTGGCGCCGCATCCTCGTGCGTCCATATGCCTCCATCGATCTATTGCTCTACCGATATACGTCATAGGTGCGTCCGATGCCGTTCGTGTGGCGCGGGACCAACTACTTGCTGCGCATGGTCCATGACACGGACTTTGTCGCCAAGAGCTCCCAGGTCGCAGCCGCGCTCGGCGTGGCCCTCCGGCGCAGAAACCCGTTTTGCACAGTGCCGGGCCTCGACATGAAGCAGCGCGTCCGGGATGCTTCCACAGCGTCCGACCTCGTGCTTGTGATCGATCCGACGGAAACCAACATCGCGCTGCGCCTCCACCGCGCCGAGCTGCTTATTTTGCTCGAGTCCGAAGGTCAAGTGACGGACGAGCGGTCCAAGGACGAGCGCGGGGGCCAACTCGCCCAAAAAGAAGCCGAAGAAGTGAGTCGCCGACGGTTTGGAGGGTTACAGCACGAGGTACCGTAGGTTGGCGACGTAGACGATGCCGTCCATTTGCATCTAGTGATACATGCCCAATCAAACCCCACTACAAGAATGCATACGTTGGTGACTGCGTCGAGGATCAGTTGGATCTTGAGCTGCGGACACGCGACCGCGAGCTCTTCGAGCGTCAGGCCAGCGGGCGCGGCTTCGAGCTGCTCGTAGATCAGCGTACCTAGATATATCGTGCGATGAGAGCCTCGTGCGAGCAAAAGATCGACGCACCAATTTCCTCGGCGCCGAGCTCGGCAACCGGCACAATGCCCATCTCCAAGACGACGACGCCACCAGCCTTCTCTTCGTACTCGCTGATGTAGCTGCGAAAGTGGCTGGCAGCTATGGACATAGTAGTATAGACGCCAGCGGCGGCGAGACGTACCCGTCGCAGGTGCCACGCCTTCTGGAAGGAGGAGCGCCGGATCTTCCGCAGCGAGAGCGTGGGCAACGCTGGGGTACGTTCGCTTGGCCCGGACCTTGGAAACGAAGGCTCCGTTCAAGACAACGGTGTCGCTTGCCTTGATGATCGCGTACGGTGGCTTGTTGGCTCTACCAAGCAGGTGGCATCTCAAACTACAATATGCAAGGCGCACCGTAGCTCGAGCTGACGCAAACCCCTCGCGAAGCGGTCGCACTCGGCCTCGCGCACGGTTAGAAAGTACTCGGCGGGAGGCGCCGCCGCCGTCAATGAATCGCTGAGTCCCTCGGTGGTGAACTTGCGCTTGATGGTCGCCTTGACGACGGCCGGGAGTGGCGTGACGCCGTCCATCGCGTCGGTTGGCGCCGGCAAGTCCGAAAAATAGCATTGCTTGTACCTAATGCGAGCTCGATGAGGTTTGCGGTGCTCGCGCAAGGACGTGCAGCTGAATGATTTCGAGGAACCGCAAGGTCTCCATGTTGCGGTCCTGCACTGGGTAAATGCTACATGGCGCACGATGAGATGGCACGCGAAGGATGCGCCGTCGTACTGGTTGCCAATGACGTATTGACACTTGAGTCGCGGGTGCAAAGGCTGGAGCTCGCCGAGGCAATCGATCTACAAGTGGCTGCGTGGTGCCATCGCCACATCATGGCGTGGCACGTACGAGGTCGCCGAGGCGGATCGTCATGGCGACAGTCGACTGAACGAGGATCGTGCCCGAGCCATCGTCTACGAGCACAAGCATGGCGCATGCGCAAAGCGAGGTGACAATGGCCATCGTACCGATCTCGACCATGTGCTGCGCGACGCCGATGACGACGCCCATGATGCGGACGCGATTGAAGCGCTGTGGCGGCCGACCGATCACAAACTTCTTGCTTCCATCGTCCCATCGGCACCGGTCGGCGTTCTTGACGTCGCTGAGGAAGAGCTTGAGGTAGTGGGCCATGCTGCGCTTGCCTGCCTCGGATTAACTCTATTTCACACAAAAGGCCAACACACGTGTATACTGTACACGATACTATTCATGTCGTACACTATTTTGCGTCGCAACGGTTCTTGGAAGATCTTCCAAGATACCGAGTTGCTCGACAGCATGATGAACCCGATGGACCTGCTCGACATGGAGCGCCGCAGCGGCGTCTCCAACCAGGACCTCGACGACTTTGTGCGCAAGGCCGACGCGGTGCGTGACGGCCAAGCTGCGTGCCACCTGCGAATCCTGCTGCGTAGGTGGCCCGCGCCGTCGACCAGATCAAGAATGGCACGTTCGATCCCGACGAGTGCGACGTACGCATTTCGCGTGGATGGCACCACGTTGCTCATGACGCATTAGGTGCCAGGCTACCTCACGCCTGAGCAAGAGGCTGCGGAAGAGCGCGCTCGCCAAAAGCGCGAAGCCGAGCGCAAGCAGCGCGAGGTGCGTCAAGAAGAGCCATCATCGACAGCCTCTGTATGTGGGCAATGCAGGAGGAGCGCAAGCGCAAGGAGAAAGCCGACGAGCACGAGAACTGGTGGACGCGCGCCAAGCTCCGCTTTTCCATCGAGCGCGCCGAGGACGACGACGGGGAAGCGTCCAGCGCCAAGGCCGATGCGTGGGCGAATCGCGTTGTCCAAGCGTACAAGGCGCGCGACGGTACGCCAAACAAAGTCTATACCTTGCCCATGAGAGCTCTACTAGCCAACGACTACTCGGTCTGGGACGCATGGGAGCCCAAGGACCCCGTGACATTGGAAGAGAAGGCGCGCCAGGCGGCGCTGGACGAGAAGATGAAGAACGACGCGTTCGAGCGCGCGAACCCAGAGTTCTGCACGCAGTTCCAAGAAGACATTGCCAAGCGTCGAAAGTCGACGCGCGAAAAGGCCAAGCTCGCCGAGAGTACACGCCCGACTCTCATTTTCTCGTCTTGTTGAATCTGGTGTTAGAGCTCAAGACGCGCGGGAACGCGCACTACAAGCGCAAGCAATACGTCGACGCCATCAAGCAGTACGTGGCGGCGCTCGCCGAAGCGCCCCACGACGCGGCCGTCTTGACCAACATCGCGCAGTCTTATCTGCGGCTCGAGTGCCTTGACGATGCGCTCGAGTTTTGTACGCGCGCGCTGTACGTAGCTCCCGCGCACATGAAGGCGCTCTCGCGCAAAGCCGCCGTGCTCCACCGTTTGCAGGACCTACAAGGCGCCGCCGCCGTCATGAAGGAAGCGACGCGGCTCTATCCGGACAACAAGGACCTCCTCGAGCAGCACTCTGCGATTGTCGGCGAGTACGACGACGTGTGCGCGCGGTCGGCGCTCGACGCGTCCATGGTGGCGGTCCCGACTCTTGACACGCTGCATTTGCACGCTGCGAAGAAGCTCCTTGCAAAGCTCGACGACGCGGCCATGGTGGCCCTCTCGCCCGTGCTCCACGTCGATGCACAGGTGCGTCTGCTCTTTCGAACGTCGGGTGCCCTGGCGTCCGTGGCGGCGGCAGCGGAAACCAACGCGACGGCCCTCGACTGCCTCGTCGCCGCGACGGCCACCGACGACCGCAACAAGCGCGCCTTGTATCATGACGTCGCGTTTCGCGCCTGGTTCACAGCTGCCTTGGCGTCGTCGAACACGCCAGCCTTGTGGCAGCTCTTGGAGGCGCTTCTCGCCGTGCCGTTGTGGAAGACGTTGGTCGTGCAAACACCAAGCCTCCTTGCACAGCTGCTGCGCCTCTTGGCGCCGCGTAGCGTCGTGACGGCGACGGCAGCGCGCCTGCTCATCACGGTCTCGGACGTCCACGCGTGCCGGGTGACGCTGACGACGTCGCTGGTCCAACCCGTCCTTCGTCAGAGTCTGGCCTTTCTGGGCGCACCGGCGTCCGAGGCGCTCAGCGACGTGCTTGGCCTGCTGCTCAACCTCTCGAACGAAAGTATCTTTCGGGCGATCGTCGAGACCGAGCCAGATTTGCACCTCGAGGTATCTTCCAGAGAAGGCTTGACGCACGGTGTCATATGCGCCCATGCAACGGTAGATGACACAGAGCTTGGTCGACACGCTGGCCGCGTCAGCGTCCGAGCGCGCGGCGGCGGTGCTGCTCAACCTCGCCATCAATCCGACATCGGCCATCCGCACTGACCTGCACACGGCTGGCGCGCCTCGCGTCCTCTTTATGCTTCTGGACCGCGACGGTAAGCGACTCAAGTCCGCTTGACAGATGTCAACTCATTTCTAGGCGAGCGCATGCTCCAGTCGCACTGCGTGAGCCTCCTCTGCCGCCTCCACTCACTGCCGGCGCTGCGCGAGGAACTGGCGCGGCCGAGCGACCTTGCACTGCTCTGGCGCGTCCTCGAAACGTCCACGGCTTCGGCGATGCCGGATGCCATGACGTGGCACGTGCGGGCGCAAGTGCTGTGCCACTTTGCGTGGGCCATGGACCTGCCGTCGACACGGGCTTTTTGTCGCCGCGCCCACTGCCTCACGGCGCTCTTCCGCAGCGGCCTCCTCTCGCACACGCCGCCGTTCCCGCCGGCGTTTGAGCGCTGCTTGGCGAACGCGACCAAGTGTGCAATTGCGCTCGTGCGCGACGGCCAGCGCAGTGACGTCGACGCGATCGTGCAGAACGGTGGGCTCGAGGCGCTCGTCGAGTGCATGCGCAGCGCCAAAGACGACAAGGTCGCGCGCAAGAACGTTGCGATCCTCCTCGCATCGCTCTGCGGCCAGGACGAGGCCATCAAGGCGCGCGTCCGCGAGCTCCGCGGCATTGAAATGATGCTCACCATTTGCCGCTCGATGAAGTTGTAGGCAACGGCAACCACTTCTGTATATACAACTAGATCAATACGCGCCTGCATGTGCCATGTTACCATGATCGTGAATGGCGGATGGCGCTAGAGACACGGCGCGCTTCGCCTCGTCGTAAGATACATCGCAATGCAAGGCTTCCTTGGACATCATCGTCGATCCTGGGACGTATCGACCTGCCCGTGGCGGGATGCTGCACGCATGCATCACGCCGCCATGATACCTCCATGGCATGGGTCCGGTCGACCATGGATGCCACGCTGGCCATGGAGCCAGCCAGCCAGGCCCATGCACCATGTTGCCGCGCCGCTCATATTATGCGGCGTCGACGCGGCGATGCAAAGCCATGCAATCCGGATACGACGGTTGCCTCGCATCCGGATGGTGCATTTCTCTGTGTTGACGTAATTTGACAATGCTCTTTCGGGTCCCTTTGGCTTTGGTCTTGGATGGTATTTCAATTGGAATATGCGGAAAATTATTACGTGTGGGCAACCTTGGTAGTGGTTTGTCGATTGCCTGCGGAAACGGATAAACCTGTCAAAGTCGATGGGTGAACAATTGGCGGCGAGGTGGCTATTCCCATTTCACCTTCGAAGTAAGATGTTGTACGAGCTCTTGACCAAGTTGCCCAAGACGCAGGCCATTGGCGTCTCGATTGCCGGCTGCTTCGCCTGCTCGTACGCCGTCTTTGGCTCGCTCCGCTACTCGGGTACCCACACGCCATGGCGAACGCTCATGGCTCATGCGATCTGTAGGTGAGGACTTCGGCGGCGCTGCCCCTGGCGAGCCCAAGACGACGTCGGCGGAATGGAAGGAGGCCACGAAGGCCTACGCCGCCCACCAGAAGATGGAACCCATCACGCACTTCCGTCAATAAATACGTGGCTAATATGGCCTCGTTTGCATCGACGAACGACCTCAACTTAATTGCAATATATAGATTGTTTGGACGCGTGCGTCAACAACGTCGATCCAGACTGTGGGAGCTAGCTACTCGTGGACGCGTAGCTCCCAGTGCAGGATGCTCTTTGTATGCAGCGGTATGCAATCGCGACGCAAGGAGCCATGTCAGCAAGATGCATGAAGTCGAACTGGCACGATTAGATAGAATTAAAGGGCGTAGTGAGGTTGTTGCTCGCAGACTCGAGGCTGTCTGGGTCGTGTGCCTTATAGAAGCGGCGCCGGCTACGTGCATAGACAGACATGAGTCGTGCGTTCGGGCCATGCAACCAATGGTGTTACCTGTTGCTGCGCCTCGAGCTTCTCGGCTTCTCTGCGCTCCCACTCCGCAATGGCTTCCTGGATGCGTCGGGCCTCCATCATTGCTTCTTCGGCGACGAGGTCGGCGTCGTCGGCGACGTCCAACTGGCCATAGTAGTCGGGCTCGATGCCGAGGTACATGTCTTTTCTATGGAGGAAATCAGTCGTCTCGTTGCATGGGAATACCACATACCGACTCCGCTTCTGCTTGGGCGGTTCTTTCTTCTCAAAGAGCTCGCGAACGCCCGGTAGATTCTTTGCCGCGCCAAAGTACTTGTAGCCCTTCCCGCTCTGCAGCGTCACGCCGTCGGCCTCGTACCCGTCTTCAAACTTGCCCGACGCGTAGCGTGATCCGCCAAGCTCGACGATGCGCTTCTCCCACATGTGCTTCTCGCCGATGCGCTTGTTGATGAGGTCGTTGAGGTCGCGGATCACGTGCTCGCCAAGCGAGGCTAGCCCATGGCGTGAGTCGTTGTCACCTAGCGATGTATCCGATGCCCACCATTCTGGATCTCCGACACCTTGCGCGAGATGATGCGGATCACTTGGCGGCGGTAGCGCTCGGCGTCGGCGAGCGATGTGCACTCTTTCGTGTCAAACGGGCGGCGCCTACGACAGCCCATGAGTCGCAGTCTCCTTCGCTGCCGGCGACGCACCCATGAACGACCTTGGACATGTCCGTCTTCATGGACGTCCATCGGTTGAGCATCGCATTCGCCTTCTCTTCGTTACGGGCCATGGCTGCCTTCCTCTGTCGCTCCCTCGCCGCCGCTGGTGTTTTGTGGTGGCCTTCAGCTAGGCGCCGGGATCTCGTTTCGGCACACACGCCCTAAAACGAGGCGCCCATGCCCATCCGGATACGAAACCAGGACTAAAATCCCAACCAATCATTTGGGTCGGCGCTCGTTTCGCTCATTTCCGAATTCAACAGGCGCCTCGTAGACGACAATGGAGGACGTGGAGAGATGATGACACCTATTCTAGCTACCTGATATCGGCGCTTGCGCCTTGATGGAGGAGCAAGTTCTACATGAGATTGCTGATCTCCACGCCCCGTAGCCATAGCGTACAATAATCCTAATTTGAAACCAAGCGACTAAGTGCATTTTCGAACGAATTACGCGACGAGGGCCTCGAGCATCTTCTGGAAGACGCCGTTGAACGCCATTTGCTCGCCCTTGACGCACATCTTGGCGACGGTCGAGCCGTCGAACGTCACTTCGAGGAGCGCGAGCACGTTGGTCATTGTCTTGAACGAAAAGTACCCAATCTCCTTGCCGTCGACCGCCCGCTTGGCGACGTAAAAGATGTTGCGCGCCTTGAGCAACGCCGCGAGACCGTCGACGGATGCCGACGCCGGGCCGAGCTGGAGCGTAAAGTACGTCTCGTTGGCCTCCGGGATGCTCTTCCAGAGGTTGATAAACTCGCCCTTCTCGACGAGACCGGCTTCCGTGCAAATCGCGCTCACGTCGAGCTCGGTCGTAAAGTAAATGACGTCGTTGGAGCCCATGTTCTTGAGCGCGGCTTGGACCGCCGTGTTGGGCGCGACGGTCGCGTTCACAAACTGGGGGCTCACCGTCATCGGGATCGAGCACGTCGTCGACGCGCCGGGCGCGAGCGGCGACGGGAACGTCACTTGCGGCTGCGTCGGCACGACACCAAACGTGCTCTTGTTCAGCTGGATCGCGAGGCTCGGGATCGCCACCGCGCTTTGGTTCTCGACTTCCATGTCGAGGTGGAACGCGCCGGCCCGACGGCTGTAGCACCCACGGAGCACGAGGCCCTTGCCCGACTGCGCGTTCGTCAACGGCAGCATCTTCTTTGTTGGCGCCGCCGCCGACGGCGTCGGGCTGCCAAAGATGTCGAGCGGCGCGGCAGGCGGCGCGGCCGCCGGGGCATGGCCGCCACCGACCGAGAGCCCGCCCATGTCGAGGAGGTCAACAGGGCCGCCCGCCGACGCGCCACCGTCCGACGTTTCAGCGCCGTCGTCGTAGCGCTCGTCGCCTTCCGTGTCGCGCTCCTCTTCGTTTTGCTTTTGGATGTCGGCAATGTTGGTGCGCACGACAAACGTGTTGGGGAGCTTGTGGTACACACTCGCGAGCGTCGAGATCTTGCCGATGAGCTCGTCCAAGATGGACGGCTCGAGCGTAAACGTGTCGTCGCTGATCACGGGCTTCTCCGAGAGCACGACAGCCTTGGCGGCCTCGGGGTTGGCCGAGAGGAGGCGCCAGTACACGTACCCACGGTCGCGCAAATCCGGGTTGTCGCTCTCTTCCGTCGCCTTCTTGAGGACGGCCTGGACCATGGCCTGCGTCTCGTTCGGGCGCTTCAAGAAGAGCTTGACCGTCGACGTGAGCAGCTGGAGCTGGACTTGCGCCGTCTCGTCCTCGAACGAGTCCAGGAACGACTGCAGGAGCTCGTCCGCGTTGTCGATGCGCTCGGCGTACTCGCCAATGATCCAAATCATCGACGCCTTGGCCTCGGGCTCGTCGAGCGTGTCGAGGTTCTCGCACAAGGTCGCAATGATGCTCTCGTACTGGTTCGGGTACTTGCGGAAGATGTCCTTGATGACGACGATCGCTTCTTGCACAATGTAGTTGACCTTGGTCTGAATGAGTTCGAGGAGCACTTGAATGCACTTT
Organism: Saprolegnia diclina VS20; assembly: GCF_000281045.1. Classification (NCBI taxonomy): domain Eukaryota; phylum Oomycota; class Saprolegniomycetes; order Saprolegniales; family Saprolegniaceae; genus Saprolegnia; species Saprolegnia diclina. The sequence continues at coordinate 22,453 of NW_008246103.1, read as the reverse complement.
TCAGCCGCGTTGTTGAGCTTGATGGCGCACCGCCCAATCGCGCGCACGCTCCGACGCACAAAGTCCACGTCGACCTCGGTCGCATACTCCTTGAACTCGAGAAGGACCTGCTCGATGTTGCGGTCCGAGACGAGGCGGATGATGATCTCGAGCTTCTCCATCTAGACCAAAGTGACATAGGAATGTTGCAGCCTTCATCATATGAAGCAAATACCTTGACGTAAATCGGGTCGTTGTACTTGCAGAAGAAGACCTTGATCTCGTTCGACAAGATCGTCGGCCGCTTCTGCACGATGAGGTTGATGTTGCGCAGCGCGACGTATTGGATCTCGGGCTCGGTCGAGAGCAGCGTCACAAGCGGCGGCGCCATCTTGCGCGAGAGCGCACGCTCCGTGTCTGCGTTCGACACTTTTTCCAAGAACCTACTTGCAATGTGAGACACACGCCAAGGACAGAGGAAAGAATACGTACTTCATGATGACCTTGACGGCCGAGAGCACGACGGCCGAGTTGGCGTGCTGGAGACGCGGCGTGACGCGCTCGATGATGCCTTCGGCTTCACGCGAGTCCGTCGGCACGTAGTTGGCCAACGCGTCCAAGACGAACACCTGGCCCCATTCGTTGCACTCGTTGAGCGCCGCGAGGAGCTTCTGGAGCACCGACTTGGTGATCTACACATCGCTATATGAGGATACACCATGTACATGGACAGTGCGAACCTTGAACTGGTGGGCGCCGCCGTTCTCCGAGATTTCAGACAAGGCCGCGACAGCGTTTGCGACGACCTACATGCACTGCATGAGCTTCTGGAGCAAAGAAGCGATGCGCACCGTCGGGTTCGAGTCGGAGATGAGCTCGCGCAGCATGTCCAAAAAGCCCTGTTCGTCAACAAGCTCGGGGTTGATGTCGTAGAGCTTGGCGACGCAGATCGCGGCAGTCTTGCGCACGTACGGGTCCTACGAACCACATGCATCGATCAATGCTGCCTCGGCCATGCGCGTACCTCGTCCGTCAAGCACTTGCGCAGCGGCTCGCATAAATATTCCGTGATGCGGTCGACGCGGATGCAGCCCATGGTCCGGACCGAGAGCGCGCGCAGGAGCGGGTTCGGGTCGTTGGCATCCTACGCTCGCCGCTGCTGCAGCTTCTCGTACTAAATCCCAACAAGCACGTACTTTGACAAAGGTGTTGACGGCGAGGATCGTCAAGTCCGGGTTGCTCTTGGCGTAGTTGATCAGGTAGAGGTACACGAGCTTCTTCAACTGCGTGTCGGCCGTCTGGATGCAGTTGACGACGTCCGTGAAGAGCATCGAGACGTCCTTCCCGACGGTCATGTTGGCGATGACCTTCTTCACCGCGTCCTTCTTCTTGTCGCGGCTCTGGTCCGCGAGCTCCGTGCGCAGCTCGTGGGTCTCGCCTACGTCCACGTGGCTCGACCTCGCCTTCGCGGCCATGCTCATGCGTACCCTTCTTGCTCGTCGTAAAGAACTTGGAGTCGTTGCCTTCCCCGCGGATCTTCTTGGCCAGCTCCGCCATGCCCGCCGGCATGTTGGTGTTGGCAGCGATGTTCTTCATCGTGGCGGCGAACGACATGCTGCGTCGTCCGTCTCTCTTTGCAAAAGTCAATCTGCCCCATACAAACGCAAGCACTAAACAGCCGTGTAACGGACCGCCGTTGATTGGATAAAATTCCACCGACGTCGTATTACGATTGGCCAAAAAGGACGCGATCTTTGCGTCGTTTCAAAATGGGCTTCGAGATTCCTCCTGCTTCTCACGACACAGCGGACCTTGATGACAGAGAGGTGGCCTCCTTGGCAAGGAGGCCAAGCGATGCAGCATGCTGCAAGGTTCATGACCAGCAAGCAGCGATGCGGTCCACTGGAACACACGGATGCCATTGAATGATACGACAGTGGCTAAGGGTCAAGTGGGCGGCGACGAGGCGGCAAAGGCAGCGCCGAGGTCGCGACATGTGGCAGTGAGCGACGCCAGCGCTTGTTGGCGAAACACAAAGCGGGCGGCGAGGTCGGCGAGGGCTTGGTTCTCGAACAAGCTCTTCTCCATGCATTCGTAGTGGCACTCCTATGGCACAGTGCGTCCCATCGCTGGCGAAAGCACGTGTACCTTGCAGACGATCTTGCTCTCTCGGTTGCCGCGGACGACGCAGCGGCGACAGAACGTATGGCCACAGCCCACGAGCGTCATGGGCTGCTCCAGCACCTGCATGCAGAGGAGGCATGTGAACGTACTCTACGCCACTGCATGTCAAGAGCGCAAGGCAGGGCAACAAGTATACCTCGGACGACGCCTCGGCCTCGACGATCTTTTGTACCGTCGCGCGCAGCTCATCGTGGGCGCGGCGAAGGAGGGTCGCGGCCGCGGGGTCGGTTGTCCTCGCCTGCAAGTCGTCAAAGGCGACGCGCAGGGCGGTGTAGTCGGCGCGCGCCTTGGCCAAGTCGGCGACAGCCGCGTCTTTGGCACGCAGGGAGTCGGTTTGCTTGGTCAGCAGCGCCTGCATCTGCGCTTGCAACACTGCGATCTGGTTGTTTTCGCCGGATTTGAGGCGCAGCACAAGCGCAGCGTTCTCCTGCTGGAGCTCGCGGACGCGCGTCGCGAGCTGCGCCTTCTCTTCCGAGAGGATCGAGAGCGCTTCGTCTTTTCCATTGCGCGCCATCTGAAGCGCCGCCACGGTCGCGTTTGCTGACGCGGGTGCGTCATGCAGGCGGTGCAAAAGACTCGACTCGTCTCGCGGCGCTTGGTGCGCTTCGAGGTGCGCGACTTGCTTGACGAGCGCTTCGATCTGCGCGGTCATGCCTGCCATCGACGCCTTGTACTGGTCGACGAGCGCCTGCTTCTTGGCCGACACGTTGCGCTCAAGGAGCAGGTCCGTCTCGAGCTTGCCGACCGCGTTCGCTAGCTCGAGGCACTTGGCGTTCAGTGCGTTCCGCTCTTGGCGACTATCGGACGACCGCTCGTGCGCGAGCTCGTCGCTGAGCCCTGCTTTTGCCTACAAGCGTGCATGGAAACGAGGTGCATTTTGCCATGTAAATCTACCCGCGCGAGTTCCAAGTTCGTCTCCATGAGAGTCTCCACTTGGGCTTCCAAGATCGCATGGACGCTCTCGAGGTGCAGGAGCTTGGCGTGCGTCGCTGCGTGGGCGTCCGAGATGGCGGCCACCGTCGCCGTTAGCTCTGCAATCCTTTCAATGTGCACGGCCTTCTCGCTCGCAAGCGCGGCAATCTCGTCGTGGAGGCCTTGGCGCCCTTTCCGGTCGCGTAATGCCTTGGCATTGACGTCGTCGTGGGCGCGGACGACCTCGAGCCGCAGCTGGTCGTTCTCTTGTGCCAATTTCTAGCCATTCCACGCTCAAATCGACTCTGCACATCAGGACGGGTACTTTGGATATTGCCTCAAACTGCGTGAGCGTTTGGCTGTGCTCTCGGAGCTCTTGCGCTTGGGCTCGCAGCGCAAGAACCTCGTTCGCCGCCCGCTCGAGATCCGAGCGGGTGCTGTCGAGCGTCAATGATGCGTGTTGCCGGCCCGCCTCGGCCTTCTGTAGCTGCTTGATGAGCTGGCGGTTCGTCTCGACAAGGCTCTGGTGCTGGTTCTCGAGGGCGCGCAGCTATACGATCATATTGGCCAACTTGCGTCGGAGATGTGTCACGCTATTCTATTACCTTGGCGTCAAGTTCGATCGACGCGTCAAAGGATTTGAGGTGCGACATGCGCGGGGTGCTGGGCGTCGCTATGCTCGTGCGAACTCTATCTCGATTGCTCTCGCGCGAGGCTGCGCGCTGGTTTTCTTGGGCGTGAATCGTTCGGAGCTCGCCTAGACTGCTGCTCGAGTCCCCTTCTCTGCACAACGCTGCGCACCTTTGAGTGCCTCAATATCGACTTTGGCCTTCTCCAGCTCTTGTCGGGCTTGAATGGCATCGTTGCGCTCCTCTACAGCAAGCATGAGCGTTGATGCGGCCGTAAGGATATGGCGACTGGTGTTGATGGACGTGAGCGCCGCGAGGTTGCGATGCACGCCGAGCACGACATCACGCGGCATGTCGCTGCGGCCTTTGGCGTTCTGCCGACGCATGGCGAGGAACTTGGTCTTGGGGAGATTGCCTGCCTCGTCTTGCTGTTTGCGCGGAAAGGCTACTTCCTCCGGCCGCTTGGAGAAAGGCTGGAGCAAGGCCTAGGACGCCATGAGCAAGAAGCGAGCCGCTACCTCGGTACCTCGGCCGTTGACCGCAGTTTGGCGCTGGGCACGACGCTCGTGAAGGCCCCGTCGTCGCGCTCGGGTGTCTCACCCCGGCTGTCCCGGCGCCCAAGCGGCCGTGTTGGGACGAACGACATCGGCAGTTTCAATCTAACAGCGCGTCCAGCGTGTTATGTGTTATAACACGCGTGTCAAGTCAGTTCTGATTGGCTCTGGCCAATCAAAAGCTCACCCATTGGTCCAAGGCGCGTTAGAAGGTCAGCGTGCGACAGACCGCATCTAGGTACCAATCTTGATTTAGTGTGAAAAGAACGCCACAAAGCACGCTTCGAACAGAAGGAGTACATGTTCATACCTCCACGACAAGCACACAAGCCAGGTACACTAGTGCATCTTTGTATGGGTACCGCTCCCCAAGCCTACCTCAGGCCGTCCACCGTCTCGCGCGCCGTTTTTCAATCCCATTAACACTATTCTAGAGAGATTGCGTCATCGACCTCAGCATCGCACTTAACAGGACGTCTGCGTTTCTGTCGAATCTCGCTGCAAAACGTGCAAATCGGAATCTTCACCATGAGCCGCTTCCGTGCGGTGGGCAAGGCCGTGGTCGATCGACGCCTCTTCTCGCACAAGGCGCTCAAGCTGCCCGAGTACCCCGTGGACACGACGTACCTCGTTGCGCACTACACGGCGCCGGCGCTCGCAGCGGGCTTTAGCGACAGGTGCCGCTGCCAGCCATACGCTTCCGTCACTGACCACGCGACGCTACTAGGGAACAAACGCTGCGCCGTTGTGCCAAGCTGCTCGAAGAAGGCAAAATCGATGAGCTGGCGCTTCTGCTGCAGCCATTCCGTGGCGCTGGTATAATCTATGATCTGATATGGCGCTTATATTTTTGATTGCATAGCCCTGGTGAAGGACAAGCCGCCTACGACAGATCTGCTGGACGCTTTCTCGGGACGGCACTTGGACCGCATCCGCAAGCGCTTGAACCGACTTCCGCGGCAAATCGCCAAGGCGTCAGCAAAGCGCGCGGCGGTTGTGATTCCGCTCTGTACGATGGCGAGTGATGGCAGTCCGCACGTCATTTTCACGCTGCGGTCGTCCCAGATGCGCTTCCATCGCGGCGAAGTGTGCTTTCCAGGGGGCATGGTCGAAAACATTGACAACTGCATCGAAGACACGTGCTTGCGCGAGATGGAGGAAGAAGTCGGCGTCCGCGCCTCGCAGGTTCATTGCACCATTGATATGTGCGCTCATCCAGCGTAATAGGTCAACGTGCTCGGTGTTTTGCGCTGCGATTGGTCGAACGTTGCATCGATTACAGGCGTGGCCGTGACGCCCGTGGTCGGCCACATTGCCGACTTCAACGCCGACCTGCTGCGCATCAACGCGAGCGAGGTCGAGAGCCTCTTCACGGTGCCTCTCTCACTGCTCGTCGAAGACAAGTACTGGATCCGACCCAAAAACGCAACGCCCGTCTTCACGGCAGGCCCACACGTCATTTGGGGCCTCACGGCGTACATCCTCGACATTTGCGTCCGCGACGTGCTCCTTATCGACCAGCCGCTCAAGGAAATTAGCACGCCCGAGCCCGAGTCGCATTTTGTCTAACCTCGCTATATACCCCTGCAGTAACTCTTGGCACTGATGTATTGTACAGAGCGCAGATCTTAGTCGCTGTCACAAGTTTCATTATACTGGCATTCGAGTAGAATTGCGATCTTTCGTCTTCGGAAGAGTTCAGACCTGCCGGATATGAGCGACGTATCTGGAAGGATCGGCGAATCCAATTCCTCACTCCGCGAGTTGCAGCTGGTTCGTGCCATGGCGGCTTCGCTGTACGTTCCACCGTTCGAGCGCAACCAGCGCGAGGCGATGACGACGACGCGCATGCATGAGAGTCTTGCAGAGCGCTGCGACTTGAGCCTCGCGTCGGCGCGCTACCGCTACCGCCTGCCGCGGGCAACATCCAAGGGGCACACGTCGCGCGTGCCGGGGCTCATCTCGCTCCTCTTCCAGCGCGAGCGACGCGGCCATTTGAGCACGCCAGAGCGCCTCGCAACCAACGAGTCGTTTTTGCCGTTTGGCATCAACAGCCAGTTCCACGAAGTCGACCAGCTAGTCGAGCGGCTCTACTGTGGCGAGTTTAGCGCCGATGGGCGGCAATTTCTCATTGCGGGCCAGAGCGAAGAGATCTCCGTGTACGACAGTGCGACGTGGAAGCGAGTGCTATCGCTGCCGGCGCGGAACCTGCGCTGGACGGTCACGGACGCCCATTTCACACCCAACGCCGACAGCATCGTGTACTCGTCGATCACGAGCTCGGTGCGGTTGGTGTCGCCAACGAGCGAGACAACGTTCCGCCTGAGCCCATCGCGGCAGTCGACGCCGTCGACGCGCTACCTGCGGGACTTTGGCGTCTGGTGTCTCGGGCTCAATTCGTCGGGCACCGAGCTCCTCGCCGGCACGTCGAGCAACAGCGTCGTGCTGCATGACATGACGACCAACAAGACCGTGTGTCATCTCATGGGCCACACGAACGACGTGAACGCGATTACATTTGTCGACGACTACTCGAACGTCTTTCTCAGCGGGTCGGACGACCAGCTCATCAAGCTCTGGGACCGGCGCATGATGTCCGAGTCGAATGCGACGCCCCAAGGCGTCTTCCCAGGTAGAGATATGCATTGAACCAAGCGGCTCATGCCATCCCTAGGCCACACGGACGGCGTTACGCACTTGAGCTCGCGCAACGACGGCTACTACTTCATCTCGAACGCCAAGGACCAGAGCTGCAAGCTCTGGGATTTGCGCAAGTGTCTCTCGAACGACAAGGTGCAGGTCGTGCCGCGCCGGTACGAGTGGGACTACCGCTTCGAGATGTACCCGGGGTACGAAGACGACGAGGCTGAGACGCCGCACCCGCAAGACCAGTCGATCATGACGTACCGCGGGCACATGGTGCAGCAGACGCTCATCCGGTGCTACTTCTCTCCCTTGCACTCGACCGCCCAGCGCTTCATCTACTCGGGCTCGGCCGACGGCGACGTGTACATTTACGATGTGCTCACGGGCGCGATCGTCGAGCAGCTCGAGCGCAATCAGTCGCCGCGTGACCGCCGCCGCGGCCCACCGGGCGTCACGCGCGACGTGCGATGGTAGGACGACCGAGAAGTGCTTGTGACGCACTCTAACGTTCTCTTGCTGCGTAGGCACCCCCACTTGCCGATGCTCGTGTCGCCCGACTTTGACGGCAAGCTCTGCGTGTGGCAGAAGGACCCGCCTGCCCACTAAGACATGCGCCCCATGCATATCGGCTGCAGAGATCGGTGAATGTCAAACGCAATACGAGTATGGCCAACGCTATAGAAGGTCCATGTTATCATCATCGGACTCGTCCGATAAGAACCATTCGCTGTGGGAGAGATTGCCGGCGGGGCGTGGTCGCCCTGGCGCAGGTACGATGATGGGCGACGCAGGGTCGTCGCTCTCCATGTCGACGTCCGTCATAAAGTCACTGTCTTCGATCTCGCTTTCTTCAGGAATCGTGAATGGCGGAAACATGTAGCTCCGCATCGGGTTGAGATTGGGCTTGGGGTTGTAGAGCACGAGAGCACCGAGGGCGGGGTCCCGCGGCGGCGCGGCCCGTCGCTGCCTACAACATGTCCGATGAGTAGGTAGACGCGTGGCGCAGCATAGTGCTTACAGGTAGGACGTGTAGAGGTCGAGATGGACGCGTTGCGGGTGGAGGAACTGGCGTGGGCCTGTGGCCGCAACGTACGCAGCGGGGCTCGGCGGCCTCGCCTTGGCGTCGGCCTTGGTCGTGCCCGCGGGCGAGGACGGCGACGCTGCCGACGAGATGCACATGTTCTCGAGGAACTCGACGAGGCTCTTCTTGTGGGCGGGCATCTGCAGGTAGACCTCTTCGTCGTCGGCTTCGCGCCGGCGGCGGACTCCGCGACGCAGCATGGACGCCTCGGCTGTTTGGAGACTGGCCCGATGATGATGCGATTCAAACACATGCTTGCACGGATGTGTTTAAAACACCCCACGTGGAACTCTCTGGAAGCACGCGATCTTTACTCGACGACCTTGCGCGCCCGTTTGCGCACAGGTCGTCGGCGTGCATCCATGCTATTTTGGCTCGGTCCTATGGAAAAAAGACTTATGACGAAGCCAATCTCCAAGCGCATGCTCATATTGTAGTTGTATTGCTCGAGCTCAAGCCGTCGACGTCATACATGTACATATACGTGGCACACTCACGGATGTATGCTCAAGAAGAAAGTGAACAATGTATCACAGGCAGGTCATACCGAGCACAAGAGATGACCTATGGAGTCGAACAGTCGGGAGGAAGCGACGGTCGCTCGGATTGAGAGTGCGCACTGGCGGTGGACCCAAAACGTCTGCAGGAGTTACCGTTGTCGTGCCCACGATTCTGGCCTCCATGCAAATGCAGTCGCAAGCAATTCGCTGTCACTTGGGTTCACAACCTTCTTCGATCACGGTACTATCTGCAGGACAAGGGATGTAAATCCCTTACTGCAGGATCTCGGTTGGGTGACCTATCAACCTCGGGCCTGCCATCTCCAGCTACCACATTGCATTGCATTTTCCGTTAACTTAACGTTACCGTATAAATACACTACAGCTAAACGAGCGACAACTATGGTCAGGATGGAGACGACGGCGCAGAGAGAGGCCGCTGCTGCGTCAACCGTGCCCTCGGGACTCGCTCGCGACGAGTTGTTGGTAGCGAGGCGCGTCGCAACGACGTAAACACGAACTTTCTAGAATTGCTTCCGGATAATTCGCGAGCTTGCTTCTGGAAGCTGCGCCGCCACCTTGGGCGTTGTATGGTCGCGTATCCGGATGATTGGGCTCGCCGATTGCGCTTCAGTTGCCAAGTTTCTCTCGACACGAACCGATTCCAAGACGACGATGATGTTGTTCCCGCCCCAGTCGCGCCCCATGGCCCTCAACCGAGGCCTGCGCCGTGGCCGCGACGACGACAGCTACAGCGCGCCCTGCCACCACAAGCGCATGAAGCTGGCAGAGAGCCTCCAGTACACGCAGGTGCAAGCGCCCGAGCCCGTATGGTTTGACCACGTGAGCTCCCCCGAGAACGACGACGTGGACATGGACGTGGATATGGACGCCGAGTCGGACCAGCTGCAGCTCGTGCCGTACGAAGCGCAGGCATCGTACCCGACGCTCGAGCTGACGTCGCCCGCCAAAGCTTTTCAGACCACTTGCACCCAACAACCGTTTCCACTGCACGACGAGCAACCGCCGGCCGACACGTCGACCGCGATTGTGCTCTACCGCCCGCCCCGCCACAACGCCGAGTGGAAGACCGAGCCCGAGTCGGACGCGAGCGAGAGCGAGAGCGAGGACGTGGCCGACTTCTCGTACGATATGATGGACATTGACGACATATAGATAGGAGGGTGTTTCTGTTTAGTAGTATTTATAATGCCAACCTACGCGTGCTCATCAAGGCTTGGACTTGGGATTCGCGCGCGCCTTCTTCTTGGCGCCCATGGAGAACGAAGGCGCACCGTGCGATGCCGCCTCGGGCGCGGCCCACGGGTCCAACGACCGCTTCTTGCTCGGGCCCGGCTTTTGCGGCGGCCCCTTCTTCTGGAAGGGCTTCTTTTGTCCTTTCTTGGACTGTGACTGGTTTGGCTGTGCTTGCTTGGCTTTGGGCTGCTGAGTTTGCTTAGCCTTGGGTTGCTGAGATTGCTTAGCTTTGGGCTGCTGAGATTGCTTGGCCTTGGGTGGCTGCTCGTGCTTGGCCTTGGTCGGTTGTGCAGCCTTGGACGGATGTGATGGCTCTGTCTTCTTTGGCTCCACTTCGGGCTGCATCGCGTCTTTTGTCGACGTGAGTGCAGGACTTGGGACGACAGGGGTCTCGGACGCCTCGACCTGGACCGTGGCCTCGGCCGTGCCGTCGTTGTCATGGTCCGATGCATCAGCCCCTCCTTCCTCCAGCTTCTTGGCTTCCCGCTTAGCCGCTTTCTTGGCGTCGCGCTCCTGTGCCAGCTTCTGCCGCTCCTGTTTCCGCTTGAGCTTTGCGGCGTCGCGTCGCGCAATGAAGCGCTTGGAGCGATCCGTCGTTCTTGCTTCCGCGATCCACGCCGCATCAGCGCCCCAGTCTTGCACGAAGAGCTTGTCCATCATCGCATCGTTCTACGCAACCATCGACCCGAATGAGCGACAAGTCGTTTGCTTCTCGCGCGTACCAGCACTTGCAGGTCGACAAAGCCCTGGAACGTAGCGTCGCCTGTCCGGGGCTGGCGGCCCAGTACATCAAACATGGAGTCCTTGACCATCTACACCAAGGGCATGAGCGTCTTGCAATGGCACTGTTTGTGTGCGTACCTCGCCGGCTGCGTTCTCGTCAATGGGCTCGGAGGCGTACCGGGCGATGAGCGCGTCGAGGCCGGACGCGCTGCCTTCGAGGAGCACGAGGTGCAGGCTGCCGCGCGTGAGGAGGCGGCCATGGACGCTAAGCTCCTTGCACCACGTCTTGAGCGACGCCACGTACTTGGCTCGGGCCTTGACTTGGTCCAGGCGCAGCGCGAGCACCTCCAGTCCTTCCGCGGCCATCGAGTTGCTTTCTGTGGCAACGAGTGGTCTCGATCAAGATCCGGCGCTTTCATTGGTTAAAATGCAGCCAATCCGATTCGAGCTTCGATATCTTGGCTCGACGTCGACACAATTTGGTCAATTAAACATAGGACACTACGATATTGTTTAACTTAATGCGACAGCTTGGAGGAGACCGAGCACTTGGCGCATGTCGGGGCGGAGGCCGGGGTCGTGCTGGATGCAGAGCGCGACGATGTCTCGGATCGGTGGAGGGCACGACGCCGATGGCCGGTGGCGGAGGCGGCCCGTGACGAGCATCCCAATGAAGTCGCTGCGCGGGTACGTCTCGCTCTCTTCCAAGAACGGGATCTCGTGCGTGTCGAGCTCGACGAGGAGGACGCCAAACGAGTAGACGTCGACGCGCTCGGCGTAGTCACCGTCCATGAGCATCTCGGGCGCGGACCACTGCACGTCGCCGACGCCCGACGTCATGGTTTGATCGTAGCTGCGGTCGCGGCAGCAGCCAAAGCCACTCAGCACGGCTTCGCGGCGCCGCCCGAGGATCACCGACGCCGCCTTGATGTTGCGATGGATCATGATCGGCTTTTGTGCGTGCATGTACACGAGCGCCTCGGCCACCTCGGTCGCGATGCGCAGCTTGTCGTGCCACGTCAGCCCGGGCTTGGGGCGGTTCAGAAGCGCGCGCAAGTCGGGCGGGTTGCCCGCGAGGTTCTCCGTGACGCAGCAAAGACCCGCGGTGGGCGAGATGTAAAAGCCCATGAAGCGGAGCACTTTGGGGCAGTCGACCTTGCTCAGCGAGATGATCTCCTTGACGAGCGCATCCTTTTCATCCGGAAACTTGAGGCTCTTGACCATCGCGAGCGTGCCGCCGTAGTGCGCAAGCTCCGTCTTCATGTAGTCACTCTGGAGCGACCGGATGATCTTGACCATGGACGGGTAAATGTACAAGTGGCGGTACACCTGGAGCTCTTCGTACCCCGCCCAGTCGATCTCGTCCATCGATGTTGTGACGGGGCGCGCCCTGTTACTCGCTATGTCGTTCACGGGGGCGTCGGCCGGCACCGGGAACGTGCCGCGGAAGCTGCCGGGCGGACCGTTCGGATCCATATATACGAGGCGGCCGTCGCCGTCCGGGTTTGGAATCGCGTACAGTGGCGGCCGCACGGTGGACCGCTCGTCGGTCGAGCTCTCGCCTGAAGCTTGGCGCGCCCAGCCACTGCTGTGATTGCTGTGATTGCTACCAGAGCTCATTTGGGATGGCAGACTTCGTGGTGGCAGTCGCGGGATCGTCGCCGATGCGTACGGTGGCGGGGCTGCATGCTGCGGTGGTGTATGGTACTGCTGTGTCTTGGCCGGCAACGACTCGGCCTCGTGCGCAAGCTCGGGCGGCACCGAGTGGCGATCCTGCCGAATAAACGCGGGGGCCGAGGCGGTGTGGCGCTCGGGCGTCTGGCGGTCTGACGAGGACCGCACTGCGTTGTTGGACTGCAGCTGGAATCGTGTTTGCGGCGGCGTCGAGCCCACAGCGTGTGCTTCGTACGTCGACGACTTGTAGTCGCGGCTCTTGTACAGCCGCGGAAACTCAAAGTGGCCGTTCACGGGCGGCTCGGGCGGCGTGAGGGAGCTAGCGCGCAACTCGAGGCGGAGGCGCACCTCGCCGCCGGGCGACGGATGCTTGGTCCGGTGCTCGAGTTTGAACCAGTGCTCGGCGCCCAGCGACGCCGCGATGGCCTCTTGCAATGGCGCACGGTAGATGCCAATATGGGCCTTGCGCAGGATCGAGTGGTTCTTGATCTCGATTTGGAACGGCTCGTTCACATCGACGCTCGGGATGTGGAACGTCGCATCGAAGCGCGGCTCGACGCCGCCTTTGGCGTGCACCTTGGTCTTAACCTTGGTGCCCGAGACCTTGATCGTGCAGTACGGATCCTGCGTGCCAAAGACCTGCGTGTTGCGGAGGCCTCTCGCCTCCTTCACGCAGACAAGGAGGTCCATTTGCCGCCACGCGCAATCTGTTCTGCGACGGGGAAAGCCAGTCGGCTGCAAACGAGGGCCCCCCTCCTCCTGACACATGCGCGAATCATTTTTCCCATCCCCCCTCGTGGAGCTTTTCTATTCTAAAACCACGCAACCTTCCGGCCCAAAACAGAGCAAGGCCACACACGACACCTACGGCTGTACCAGCGCGTTGCGATACGATAGGACTGTGCCATGGTCGATCTCGTGTCCACATCAAAGCTGTTTGCACTTGGCGTTTGCCGTTGTCGACAGTTGTAGAGGCATACCATCGTGGCCAAAATGGCGTGCGATTAGCTTATCAACTCGTACGAAACCGGTCCTGTCGAAACGCACAAGAGAGCTCACCTCGTGAAACCGCGCCGGGTATTCGGGTATTCCATGGGAAAGGCTGCGAGCGAAAGGGTGACTCCGAAGCGCACCACGCTCACGCGGGTCATCAACATGGACCGGGACGACGACGCGGCGCCGTCGCGGCTTCCGCGCCTTGTTCACATGGTGTCGGCGCCAAAAGCCAAGCGCATTTCGTTCAACATTTGGAAGCAAGCCGAAGTGCTGCCCGCGACAAACCGCGTCTCGCTGCGCGTGACGGCCGAAGAGCGCAAGAAGCTCGTGCAAGGCGTGACAGCACCGCCGCCCCGCTTCATGATCTACCCTGGTTCCAAAATTCCACTGCGTCAAGACTCCTGGCTCATCGGACGTTGTAGACTCCACACTGCGGCTTTCTTGGGACTCGTTGATTGCGATTGCGACGGTCGCCCTTGCGTGGCGGCTGCCGTACAGCCTTGTCTTTGAAGCCAACATGGACACGCCGTCCTGGACGCACATTTTCGACATTGTCATTGACGTAGTGTACATCGGCGATGTCGTCATGAACTTTCGGTGCGCCTTATGGATAAGCGCACGCATAGTATGACTTTACGCCTAGCACGGGCTTTCGCCACGACATTGAGATTGTGCTCGACCCGAAAAAGGTCGCGCTCCACTACGTGACGGTACGTTGCGTGTCGACGCTGTGTCTTCATTGACTGGCACTTCTAGACATGGTTTTTCATCGACTTTGCCGGCGCCATCCCCTACGAATTAATGTTTGACGCGGGCAAGGGCGTCGAGCGCGTCGCGGTCAAGACGTCGCTCAAGTACCTCAAGATTCCGGTTCCTAAAGCTCGATATCAGCGCATTGGCTCACGCTGGCGTAGAAACTCTTTCGTTTGGCGCGCGTCATCCGCTTTGTCCGGTACGACGACTACCATGACACATGTCCTCATGCTGCTGTGTGTAGGAAACACCTCGAATTCATGTACACCTTTCAGCTGCTCCTGCTGTACGTCTCGTGCGTGCACTGGATCGCGTGTGTGTGGGCCTCGATGGCAATGGACACGGACAACAGCATGATCGACTTGGAGCCATTTACACGATACGGCATCTACCTCTATACGTCTACGAGCCTCCTGCTCAACATGTCCCCGTACGACAAGTTCTCGATCCATGCATCCAAATATGGCTGTCGACTAGGGTCACAACGATTGCCCCCGAGCACTACCTTTACGCCGCGATGCTTTCGTTCGCGGGGTTTTGCATGATGGCACTCATTTTTGCAAGCGTGACGGCCATTTACATTCGGCACACGTCCCGCGCGTCCGAGTACCAAGCCAAAATCAAGACCGTCATGTCCGACCTCAAGGCGCTGCAAGTGCCACGCGTACGTCTCATGACATTGCTCCGTGGTTGCCAGCGCGCGTAGGAGCTGCGCACGGCAGCTAAGAACTACTACGACATGCTCTGGCGCGTCAAGAAGACGTCGGATCGCTACGAGCGATCGATTTACGAAGTACGAATTCCTGGTATATGTGGCGGTGACGTGTGCGCTCTAGGACGAAGACTTGTCGCCTTTGATTCGCGCTGAGATTGCTCTCCACATCCACCGACGCACGATCGCGCTCGTGCCGCTCTTCAAAGGCTGCACCGACGACTGCCTCGCGTCCGTTGTCACGCGGCTCAAGACGCACTTGTACAACGAGAAGGACGTGATTTTTCACCGCGGCGAGCCCGGGCGGAGCATGCTCATCATTATCCGCGGCAAGGTCAAGATCATCGGCCCGGACAACTCGGTCGTCGCCGTGCTCAAAGAAGGCAGCTTTTTTGGCGAAATCGGTGCGCTCACCGGCACTCGCTATGCGGACACTAGACGCTAACATGGCGTAGGCCTCCTTGCCAATACGTCGCGGTCCGCGACCGCGGTGGCCGCGACGTTTTGCGAAATGAAGAGCCTCGACCAAGTGGACGCCGAGGTCATTTTCGCTTTGTACCCCAACATTCTAGACCGCTTGTACCGCGAGTCGGACAAACGCAAGCGCGAGAATAAGAACCGGTCGAGCTTCTCCAACATAAAAGTGCTCGACAATGCGCACGTTGTCGACAAGGATGCGATCGACGAGATGACGTTCGAGCAACGAGGCGCGCCGCGGAGCCGCGTCTTTGAGCGCAGCAGCAGCGCCAATGAAGTCCTCAAGGGCGAGCGCTCGAGCCTCATGTTGGCAGTGAACGGCGTGCGGAGCTTGAAGAACCTCCAAAACGACAGCACGGACGACGAGCGCGCGGCATCCCCTCCACCAATCTCTGCAGGTACAGCTCGAAAGGTGGTTGTACATGACACCGATATTGGTCATATAGGCTCGGGCCACGCTGTCGTCAAGGAGACCTTGTCGAGCCTCACAAGTTTGCACTTGGATGTCGAGCGCCTCAAGGTTGACATTCATTCCTTGCACGCGGATACAACAACGCTGCTTCTAGGATACGCTGCAAATCATTCTTAAGAACCAAACGCAGCTCATGACGAAGCTCAACACAATGGAGACCAAAGGCTCTGTACACAAGCGCAAGGATGGCACCGTCGTCAAGTCCAAGGCCGCGACGGATCGCTCGTTCAAGCTGCGTCGGCAGCGGAGCCGTGATACGGAGGAGCTCGTCTCGATGTACGAAGACATTATGAGCCCAGAAAAGCCGGTGGCACGGATACCGCCGCCTCTGTCACGACAAGGGACCGGAAGCATCAAGGATTCGACTCGAAGCGGACGAGACACGAGTGAAGACGGCAAGGTGTCTGAGTACAAGAGCTCCGATGCTTCGTAAAACGCCTCTGGCAATAGAGATGCATGGTTCTAGTACCTACTATAAGCTGAAAAGCTTACTCGGACATTTGCACAGACACAATCAAGTGGTTCCGGCACGGCATACGTGGCACGCCACGAGCGACACTTTGCACTTCGCATCAAACCCATCGGATCAGGTCCAACGACGTTTGCGCAATGGCGTTAAACGTTGCGTTTAATGCGTTTTACATGTCCTTTCCGAAGTTCGAAGTGCCACGCCGGCCTTGGAGTGGGATCCATCCATTTCCCCATTGCTTGTGAGATGGCATGCGCTATGCAAAGGTGTCACTCGGGTGACGTCGCCCCTTTTTATACTGGTGACGCCACGCCTCCATGCAGCCGAGTAGCGCTATGCACGAGGTTGCATAAGCATGCTTCAAGGATCCCAGGCACCGTCCTACTCGGCTGCGATTCCGAAGAATCGACGTCCGACGCAGCCGATCCTGCGCCGTGACGAACGAACGAAGGGGCACGTCGTAGAGGCCACACTGGGCACCGTCGGCCAACAAACTTGGGTGCTTCCGTGCGTCATCTCGTCATCGCCGTCCATTTTTCTGTACCATGTACCCTGCGCCATGCAAACGTACGCTCGTCATTTTGGTCTTTGTAGCGGAATGTACGTCACGTACATTGTACGTACAAGATACGAAGAGGCGACTGTGTAACGCTGGGTGAAATGACCTTTGAAAGTCGATGTGGCGCTCCGCGACCGCATCTTGTTTGGCTGGCGAGCACCGGCAGCTAGTTGCACGCAGATTAGGACGTCCAGCGGCCATTACAGCGCGGCCGCGCACTATTGCGCATCGCATGTGGATGTCAAGGTACCAGGTAAATCACCGTGTACATTCGATGGGGAAGCAGCGCGGCTTCGACCGAAGGGTGATCCGATCGCGTCGCAGATGTGGGACAAAGGTGGCGTGATTCCAGCCCATTGGCGGCCTCAAGGGGTAGGGCCATGTGACTCGTCTTTTGTAAGTGAGATCTTGCGGCCGATGTGTTGAACCTGCGAGACTTGATACGGGTCGGGTTTCGCGGAAGGTTTTCATCATCATTTCGCATTTCCATCTCCCATGCTCTTCCTCGCGATGCTCGTCGTCGTCAGCTCCGAGGGCCTCCGCGGGCTGCTCCAAGATGGCATGGCGTACCTGGCCACGTACCCGTCGCTCTTCCTGCTCTTCCTCCTCTTCGGCTTTGCCGTCGCGGTCGCGAGCTCCATCTTGCACTACCGGTTCCACGACGCTAACAAGGTCGCGGCCGTGCCCATGGCGTGCTACGACTGCGAGCAGCAGTCCAAGACCAAGAAGACGACCAAGGCCGACGTCGCGTCCAAGCGCACGATGGCGGAGAATGTTGGTATCCTTGCCATGGAGGTCTACTTCCCGGCCAACTACATCGACCAAGCCGACCTCGAGCAATACGATGGCGTGAGCGCTGGCAAGTACACCAAGGGCCTCGCCCAAGACAAGATGTGCTTTACGGGCGACCGCGAAGATGTCAACTCGATCGCGCTCACGGCGGTCAAGAACCTCCTCGAAAAGTACGACATCCACCCGTCGCAGATTGGCCGCCTCGAAGTCGGTACCGAGACGATGGTCGATTTGTGCAAATCGACCAAGACGGTGCTCATGGACCTCTTCCACGAGCATGGCAACTACGATCTGGAAGGTGTGACGTCTGTGAACGCGTGCTACGGTGGTACGGCGGCCCTCTTCAACTCGGTCGCGTGGGTCGAAAGCCGTGCGTGGGATGGCCGCTACGCGCTCGTTGTGTGCGGTGACATTGCGGTTTACGCCAAGGGCCCCGCGCGCCCGACGTGCGGTTGCGGCGCTGTCGCTATGCTCATCGGCCCCAACGCGCCGCTCGTCATGGAGAGCGAGCTGCGCACGACGTTCTCGGAGAACATGTGGGACTTTTACAAGCCGGACCCGCACTCCGAGTACCCGACCGTCGACGGCAAGTTCTCGCAGTCGTGCTACCTCAAGACGCTCGACGACTGCTACCGCCGCTTCTGCGTCAAGAACGAGCTCGCCGGTGTCACCAAGAACGGCAAGAACTTTGACGTGGCCGCCAACGACTTTGTCATCTTCCACTCGCCGTACAACAAGCTTGCGCAGAAGGGCTTTTCGCGCATCATCTTCAACGACTTTCTCCGCAACCCGTCCCTGCCGCAGTACGAACTCCTCAAAAAGTGGCACGGCGCCAAGCTCGAAGACACGTACTACGACCGCGACTTGGACGCGGCCGCGCGCAAGGTGTCGCTCGACCTCTGGAATCGCATGGTCGAGCCGTCCTGCGGCGCGTCGCGTGCGATTGGCAACTGCTACACGGCCTCCGTGTACATCAACCTCGCGTGTCTCGTCGACACGGCCCGCGCGTCGCTCCACGGCAAGCGCATCATGCTCTTCTCGTACGGCTCGGGTGCGGTCGGCTCGATCTTCTCGCTCCGCGTGCCCCGCCCGGCGGACCGGTTGCCGACCGAGGCTGGCGCTGTGCCGTTCACGCTCGAGCGCATGTCGGACTCGCTCAACCTCGTACGCCGCCTTGACGCGCGCATGAAGCGGACGCCCGAAGAGTTCAACGCGCACTTGGACTTGCGCGAGGCGTCGCACGGCCTCAAGTCGTACACGCCGCTGCAGTCGACCGATGCGCTCTTCCCCGGCACGTACTACCTCGTCAAGGTCGACGACAAGCACCGCCGCACGTATGCGCGCAAGGCGCTCAACCAGCCGCTCGCGTATGCTGCGCTGCCGCCGCTCGCGGTCGCGCCGCCGTCGCCCAAGCCCGTGGTCGCGGCCCCCAAACCGATGCGCGTCGTTGTCTCGGGCGTCGGCGCCGGTGCGCCGGGCGCGGCGGGTCCGTTCCGCGCCGACACGTTCGAGAAGCTTCTTGCTGGCGACAACCACATTGACGTGCTCGGTGACGATGCCAAGGACGCGATGCTGGCACGCCGCGTCGTGCAGATCTCCAAGAAGGACGGCGTGACGACGCGCGCGCCAGTGAGCTCCGCCGACGAGTGCATCAAGCTTGCGGCCGTGCTTCGCCCCGTGGACCTCGTCGCCCAGTACGGCATCCCCAAGAGCCTTGTCGAAGGCATGGACACAGCGTCGATCGCCGCCGTCGCCGCCGGCCTCGACGCGCTCAAGCAGTCGGGTCTCGTGGCTGGTACCGTCGAGAACGGCTGGGGCAACTGGCGTCTTCCGGACGCGATGGCCGACTCGACCGGTGTCTTGTACGCGACGTCGTTCCCGGCGCTCGATGCGGCCGTAAAGGAGGTCGCGCGCTTCCACACGACGCCGACCGACGACTATGAGTTTGACCGCAAGCTCCTCTTCCGCCTCCTTGTGCTCGCCAACGCGCAGATTGCGCAGATCGTCGGTGCCAAGGGCCCGAACGCCCAGGTGAACGCGACGTGCGCCGGTACGACGGTGGCCATCTCGATGGCGCAGGACTGGATCAAGTCGGGCAAGTGCCAGCGCGTCATCGTTGTCGCCGGCGACATTGCGAGCAGCGAGAGCCTCCTGCCGTGGATCGGCAGCGGCTTCCGCGCGCTCGGTGCCGCGACTCTGGCCTCGACGGTCGCGGACGGCGCTGTGCCGTTCGACAAGCGCCGCAACGGCATGCTTCTCGGTGGCGGCGCCGTCGGCCTCGTGCTCGAAGCCGAGTCGGCGACGATCGCCCGCGGCCTCTCGACGCCGTCGACGGTGCACTTGGTCGCGAGCCAAGCGAGCAACTCGGCCTTCCACGGCGCGTCGATCGACAAGGAGCACCTCGCGCACGAACTCAACCGGTTCCTCTCGACGATCGAGGCCGAGCACGGCATCTCGCGCGCTATGATCGCTGCGCACGGCGTCTACTACAGCCACGAGACGGGCACGCACGCGTCGCCGTCCAAGTCGTGCGCGTACTCGGAGATCTCGGCGCTGCGCTCGGCGTTTGGCGACGCCGGTCTGGCGACGCTCGTGATTGCGAATACAAAGGGCTTCACGGGCCACCCGATGGGCGTCTCGTTCGAGGACGTGGTGGCCGTCGAGGGCCTCAAGCGCGGCCGCATCCCGCCGGTTGTCAACTTCAAGATCCACGACGACAACTTGAGCGCGACGCCGCTCCGCCTTAGCAACGGCGGCGCGTACCCGGACGTCAAGTACGCGCTGCGTTTCGCGGCGGGCTTTGGCTCGCAAGTCGCCTTTACGCTCTACGCGCGCACAGACAAGACGATGTAAACACCCACCCAATGCGATTCCGTGTACATATATACGTCATGCTTCCTGGGAGACGAAGGGTAGCGCAATGAGAGACGCGTGGTGATGATGCTGTAGCGGACTTGACCGGCTTGATAATCCTACCTCAGCGACCCAACTTTCTGTCGGGTTGTTCGAGATGCATACGGTTTCCATCGTCGCTTAGTACGTCTGCTCGCTATACGTTGTCCATTTGGTGGAGCATCTGCGTCACGTGGCCGATCGGGTTGGCGCTGTACGGGTGGAAGTGGCCGTCGTCGTGCTTCTTGGCTTTCTTGGCCTTCTTCTCCTTCTTGTGCTTTTTTTCCTTCTTGTGCTTCTTCTTCTCGCCGCCGATCGGCGACGAGGGTACCGACGCCTTGCCGTCTTGCGCGGCCTGAGGAATCGTAAACCACGAGGTGCTGAAGAAGTGCTCGAAGAGCGCCTTGGCGGCCATCGGGCTGCTTGCGTCCTTGGTCCAAAGCGCCTTGGCCGACTCGTCGTGCGTGGCCTCGATGGCCTCGATGAGCCGGCCGCCGACCGCGTTGTACTGATGCATGTGGACGGGGTTGGCGCTAAAGTCGTGCGTCTTCTTCTCGCCAATCCACGCGTTGACCTTCTTGACGAGGAGCTCCTCGAGCTCGACGGCGCGGAGCAGCTGCGGCTTAGGCGCGAGGCTACTGCCGCTGCGGTTCGTGTTGCTGTTGGTCGAGAGCACGTGCTCCTCTTGCTTGACCAAAGCCGCGTGCAGGCCCTTGACCATCGCGTTACCCGGCCCTTCCCAGCGCTCGACCAGCGTCATGCTCGGTCGTGCGGTGTGGTGAAATTCCAAATTGCGCTAAAAACACCCAATTTCGACTTTGACCTTTCCTTGATTGTGTCGCAAGCCACCATGACCAAGCGGGACCAGCTCGATTGCGGAGGGTGTCGAGATAGCTGCAAAAGCGCTTGCCAGCGTTTGCCGAGCACTCGACACAGTATGCGGGGCAGGCGTAAGCTCGCAGAGCAGCGACAAGAGGCCGATGACAAACGCGAAACGAGCGCAATAAGAGCCATCGGCGGAGCTGAAGAGTTATCTTTTGACCAGCTACAGCAGTACATTTCGGCTTATGAAGCGTGATGGGCATTGTGTTGGGATCACCGAACCTGCGGAGTTGGAGTTGGCGCGACTGGGAGCCTACAAAGTTCATAACGACTCCGGTCTTCCAAGCTTGGTGACGTACGTGAAACGCAGGGGATATGCCATTTGCACAAGCGCTGCAGCGGCGTCTTGCTCGTCGATGGCCACCTGCGCTTGTGGAGAGGGAGCAGCGTCGGCTACCGGTTTCTCTGGCGCTTGCGGATCTGCGGCGTTCTGGTCGTTGATTGTCACCGGTGCTTGCGGTGCTACGCTGGCGGCGTTATCTTGGTTGGTATCAACCACGGGCGCTTGAGGACCTGCGGCAGCTGTGTCTTGGTCGCCGACTGCCACCGGCGCGTGTTGAGCTTGGACAGCGATGGTGTCGTGATCATCGACCGGCGCTTGTGGTACTGGAGCAGCAGCGCCATGGTCCGGTGGCGGAAAGACCAATGGCCCAAACGTTCGGTAGCAAACGGCGCACGAGAAGACGTTGGGCAGGAGTCGTCGGCGCTTGCCCTTGCACGTTCGCCGCCCGCAGTCGACGCAGTTGGCCGCCATGCGTCGTTTGCAGTCCTTACTGCGTGCTTTTTGCTCACAAAGGAGATATATTTCTAAAAACACCGCTCCTTCTGGATGGCAGCGGACCCAGATTTTGGGCAAGTCTACACGGGAATGGTTCGTCGATGTACGCGTCGCCACACGTGCCCTTGGGCCAAGCACATGCGAGGACGATGTGATTCGCGTGGCAGGCTGCAATGCAATCATTTACGGCCTCATCGTGCGCTTGCCGACGGCTCGGCGCTTGAAATGCGCTGCCACTCAATAATCTTCGATTCCGAAGTTCGAAGAGAAAAGGTCTATAGTGTGTCTGTGTTGAAACATTCACTCTTGTTCACATACAAATACCTAATGTAGAAAGTTTTGTCCGGGCCGTCCAGGCGGATCTCGCTCACCAGCGAGCACCAAATCGCGTTTAGAAATGAAGTCGCCCATCTTCGGCAGGGCGATAGAAGACTACTTGGAGAGCAGAGCAAGCCCACTCTCCTTCCTTACGGAGGTCTGTATCGCATGCAAGAGGTAGAAATATATATATTCGTTATTTAATATGTTAAAA